>NC_086451.1:454536788-454671788 GCF_028390025.1 Pseudophryne corroboree
CGCTCCTGCTTCTAAGCAGACTATTGCTCGCTGGATCTGTAACACGATTCAGCAGGCTCATTCTACCGGCAGGATTGCCGTTACCAAATTCGGTAAAGGCACATTCCACAAGGAAGGTGGGCTCTTCTTGGGCGGCTGCCCGAGGCGTCTCGGCATTACAGCTTTCCCGAGCAGCTACTTGGTCGGGTTCAAACACTTTTGCAAAATTCTACAAGTTTGATACCCTGGCTGATGAGGACCCTTGCGTTTGCTCAGTCGGTGCTGCAGAGTCATCCGCACTCTCCCGCCCGGTCTGGAGCTTTGGTATAATCCCCATGGTCCTTACGGAGTCCTCAGCATCCTCTAGGACGTAAGAGAAAATAAGATTTTAACCTACCGGTAATCTTTTTCTCCTAGTCCGTAGAGGATGCTGGGCGCCCGTCCCAGTGCGGACAATTTCTGCAAGGCTTGTATATAGTTGTTGCTTACATAAGGGTTATGTTACAGTTGAGATCAGTCTCTGGCTGATGCTGTTTTGTTCATGCTGTTAACTGGTTTAGTATATACCATGTTGTACGGTGTGTATGGTGTGAGCTGGTATGTGTCTCGCCCTTAGATTAACAAAAATCCTTTCCTCGTACTGTCCGTCTCCTCTGGGCACAGTTCTATAACTGAGGTCTGGAGGAGGGGCATAGAGGGAGGAGCAGTTCACACCCGTCTAAAGTCTTAGAGTGCCCATGTCTCCTGCGGAGCCCGTCTATACCCCATGGTCCTTACGAGTCCCCAGCATCCCCTACGACTAGGAGAAAAAGATTACCGGTAGGTTTAAAATTTATTTTTTGCTGCTGCTGCGATCAACTAGAACACGTACTTAGCAGGGCTGCGAACGCTTGTGCAGCCGAGCTAAGCTAAAAAAAACTCAAGCAAAAGAAGACTAGGCCTGGACATACTTACCCTGTGCGCAGGGCCGTTTCTTGGGGCAGGCGAGCAGTGCAACCGCACTGGGCGCCCGCCACGGCACTAACTGTGGCTCCCTGCTTCCCCCTCCTATTTCTCCCCGAGGGGGCGGAGTTTCACGGAATGACGCGTTGCGTCGTTACGTCACAACGCAACCCCATCACTCCGGGAACACCCCCCCCGAGCGGAGTACAAATGGGGATACATGTTAGGAAGAGGGAAAGGCGGCGCGAGGAGTAACTGGTGAGGTGGGCCGAAGAGCGGTAATCGCCTCTGTAAGTATTCTCTCTCTCTCTCTCTCTAACTCAATGTGTAAAATGGGGACACCTGCCGTAATGTGTGAAATGGGGACTCTTGCCTGCCGTAGTGTGGGGATTTAATGTATTAAGGGCATTGCGGTGTGTGGCATAATATGGTGCAGGGGGCATTACTGTGTGGGGCTTAATATGGTAGAATTTTTTTTTTCCTGTGGTGGCCGTGATCTGTTGGAGCAGGGTCAAAAACTGGATTGTGAGGTAGTCTTTTCAGATAAGGCCATGCCCATTTAAATGAGGCCACACCCATTTAGATGAGGCCACGCCCCCTTGTCGGGTGCGCGTGCAAGTTTTTTTTTTATCTAGGTGTGGGGGGCACATTTTTAATGTCACGGGGGGGGGCGCATTTTTAAATCTCGCACTGGGAGCCAAATTGGCTAGAAACAGCTCTGCCTGTGCGATGGATACAGCGATGATGGGCCCGGCTTTGATGTCACACCTCCGCACTCCGTTGTCCTGGACACGCCTGCGTTTTACTCACCACTCCCCGCAAACGTCCCCAAACGGCCCGGATCCGCCCTGGAACGCCTCCTTCCTGTCAATCTTCTTTGTGGTCGGCTCCTGCGACCGCTTCCATCGGTAAGCCGCGACGTAACCCGGCGACCCATGTCGCCGGCAATGTCGCGCACGCACACTGCGGCCGATGCGCATGCACATTCCGCACCCGTTTGCACCGCAGCGAAAAACCGCTGCGTGCGAATGGGTCGGAATGACCCCCAAGGATCCTTCTCCCCACAAGCCTGAATCTGCCCTAAAGAGGTAAGTCCTCATTAGAGGGTGTATGTGTCTTTATCTAGATAATTAGGTTAGGGTTTGTTAGTAATTGGCTATACTATCTATTTTAGTGTGTCTTCAGGGAGAAAAAAATCTAAGAAGAAACATTTATCTAAACATTGTGCAACATCTGATAAAGTTTTTTCTGGAGTAGAAGGATCTATACAATGTGAAAATTGTGTCATTGATGAGCCTCCTTCTGATTATCAGCCCACACAATTGCAAGATTTAATGAGCTGGATGAAAAAATATTTTGCCACCAAGGAGGATTTAATTAACCTGCAAGGTTATAAGAGGTCAAGATCTCAAACTAGTTGGATTCGGTTCAGGAATCTTTTTCCTCTGTTATTAATTTCACAGATGATTACCAAGATATCTCTAGTGCTGAATGAAGGGAAATTCAGGAGAACACCAGGAGGTATATTTACTAAAATTCGTATGTGTCAATTTGGTGGGTGATTACACACGAATGACATCGAATGTGTGAATTTGCAACTTTTTGTTTTTTTTACACCTCATTTACTAAGCTGTCGTATTTTGTTTATTTTCATTTTTCGATGTCGATGTCATTCGTATTCTTCAAAGGTAGAATGCGGCCTATTTTGTGTTTTTTTCGGCCGTGTTGGTGTTTTTTTTTTTACGAATGCGTCATTTGAATGTTACGGGCAGTGTTTTTCCGTTCCCGGCCCCGATTTTTTTTCTAACTTTCGTTTTTGCCACTCATCCGTGATTGGTTTGTTTCCTGATGGAGGAGTGTCTGTGCTCATTACTATAAAACCGCCCCAAACCAACCGAACCTCGTGGGTTTAGCTAGTGGAGAGTTGAGAGGAAGTGGTGTTTGTTGTTGGTGAGTAGTTTGGAGTATTTGGTGGATTGGAGGTGATTTTTTTCGATTGCTGAGTGCTGTACTGTGTGTGTAAGTAGTCTTGTCATACTTGTTGTGCAGAGGCGTAACTAGGGTTTCTCTGACGTCCTAAGTGGATGCTGGGACTCCGTAAGGACCATGGGGATTAGCGGCTCCGCAGGAGACTGGGCACAACTAAAGAAAGCTTTAGGACTACCTGGTGTGCACTGGCTCCTCCCACTAAGACCCTCCTCCAGACCTCAGTTAGATTCTTGTGCCCGGCTGAGCTGGATGCACACTAGGGGCTCTCCTGAGCTCCTAGAAAGAAAGTATATTTAGGTTTTTTATTTTCAGTGAGATCTGCTGGCAACAGACTCAATGTAGCGAGGGACTAAGGGGAGAAGAAGCGAACCTACCTAACAGGTGTAGTTTGGGCTTCTTAGGCTACTGGACACCATTAGCTCCAGAGGGATCGACCGCAGGACCCGACCTTGGTGTTCGTTCCGGAGCCGCGCCGCCGTCCCCCTTACAGAGCCAGAAGCATGAAGAGTCCGGAAAATCGGCGGCAGAAGACTTCGGTCTTCACCAAGGTAGCGCACAGCACTGCAGCTGTGCGCCATTGCTCCTCATGTACACCTCACACTCCGGTCACTGATGGGTACAGGGCGCTGGGGGGGGCGCCCTGAGGGCAATATATGAGACCTTGGCTGCAAATCTACATCATATATAGTCCTAGAGGCTATATAGATGTAAAATTACCCCTGCCAGTATTCCAGAAAAAGCGGGAGAAAGTCAGTTGAAAAAGGGGCGGGCTTCTCCCTCAGCACACTGGCGCCATTTTCTCTTCACAGTGCAGCTGGAAGACAGCTCCCCAGGCTCTCCCCTGTAGTTTTCAGGCTCAAGGGTTAAAAAGAGAGGGGGGGCACTAAATTTAGGTGCAATATATGTATACAAGCAGCTATTTGGGGAAAAATCACTCAGTTATAGTGTAATCCCTGCATTATATAGCGCTCTGGTGTGTGCTGGCATACTCTCTCTGTCTCCCCAAAGGACTTTGTGGGGTCCTGTCCTCAGTCCAGAACATTCCCTGTGTGTGTGCGGTGTGTCGGTACGGCTGTGTCGACATGTTGGATGAGGAAGGTTACGTGGAGGCGGAGCAGAGGCCGATAAATGGGATGTCGCCCCCTGTGGGGCCGACACCAGAGTGGATGGATAGGTGGAAGGTATTAGCCGACAGTGTCAACTCCTTACATAAAAGGCTGGATGACGTAACAGCTGTGGGACAGCCGGCTTCTCAGCCCGCGCCTGCCCAGGCGTCTCAAAGGCCATCAGGGCTCAAGAAACGCCCGTTACCTCAGATGGCAAACACAGATGTCGACACGGAGTCTGACTCCAGTGGCGACGAGGTTGAGACATATACACAATCCACTAGGAACATCCGTTACATGATCTCGGCAATGAAAAATGTGTTACGCATTTTCTGACATGAACCCAAGTACCACATAAAAGGGGTTTTATTTTTGGGGAGAAAAAGCAGCCAATGTTTTGTTCCCCCATCAGATGAATGAATGAAGTGTGTAAAGAAGTGTGGTTTCCCCCGATAAGAAACTGGTAATTTCTAAAAAGTTACTGATGGCGTACCCTTTCCCGCCAGAGGATAGGTCACGTTGGGAGATATCCCTTAGGGTGGATAAGGCGCTCACACGTTTGTCAAAAGGTGGCACTGCCGTCTTAGGATACGGCCACCTTGAAGGAACCTGCTGATAAAAAGCAGGAGGCGATCCTGAAGTCTGTATTTACACACTCAGGTTATATACTGAGACCTGCAATTGCCTCAGCATAAATAGGGCTGCTGCAGCGTGGTCTGATACGCTAAGACAGGGATAATATTTTGCTAACATTGAGCATATTTAAGACGTTGTCTTATATATAAAGGATGCACAGAGGGATATTTGCCGGCTGGCATCCAGAATTAATGCAATGTCCATTCTGCCAGGAGGGTATTAGAAACCCGGCAGTGGACAGGTGATGCTGCCTGTAAAAGGCACATGGAGATTCTGCCTTATAAGGGTGAGGAATTGTTTGGGGATGGTCTCTGGGACCTCGTATCCACAGCAACAGCTGGGAAGAAATTTTTTTACCTCAGGTTTCCTTACAGCCTAAGAAAGCACCGTATTTTCAGGTACAGTCCTTTCGGCTTCAGAAAAGCAAGCGGGTCAAAGGCGCTTCCTTTCTGCACAGAGACAAGGGAAGAAGGAAAAAAGCTGCACCAGCAGCCAGTTCCCATCAAAAATCTTCCCCCGCTTCCTCTGAGTCCACCGCATGACGCTGGGGCTCCACAGGTGGAGACAGGTGCGGTAGGGGCGCGTCTCGGGAACTTCATGGACCAGTGGGCTTGCCCACAGGTGGATCTCTAGGTTCTGCAAATAGTATCACAGGGATACAGGCTGGAGTTCGAGGCGACTCCCCCTCGCCGTTACCTCACATCAGCCTTGCCGGCTGCCCTCGGAGAAAGGTAGTACTGGCGGCAATTCACAAGCTGTACTTCCAGCAGGTGAAAGCAAGGTACCCCTCCTTCAACAAGGCCGGGGTTACTATTCCAAAATGTTGTGGTACCGAAACCAGACGGTTCGGTGAGACCCATTCTAAAATTGAAATCCTTGAACACTTATATACGAAGGTTCAAGTTCAAAATGGAATCGCTCAGGGCGATTATTGCAAGCCTGGAGAATTTCATGGTATCACTGGACATCAAGGATGATTACCTGCATGTCCCTATTTACCCTCTTCACCAGGAGTACCTCAGTATTGTGGTACAGGATTGTCATTACCAATTCCAGACGTTGCCGTTGGTCTGTCCCCGGCACCGAGGTATTTACCAAGGTAATGGCCGAAATAATTATCCCGTACTTGGACGATCTCCTAATAAAGGCGAGGTCCAGGGAGCAGTTGTTCGTCGGAGTAGCACTATCTCGGGAAGTGCTACAACAGCACGGCTGGATTCTGAATATTCCAAAGTCGCAGCTGGTTCCTACGACGCGTCTACTGTTCCTGGGTATGGTTCTGGACACAGAACAGGATAAAAAGGGTTTCTCCCGGAGGAGAAGTCCAAGGAGTTGTTGTCTCTAGACAGAGACCTCCTAATACGTATACAGGTGTCGGTGTATCAATGCACGCGAACCCTGGGAAAGATGGTAGCTTCTTACGAAGAAATTCCATTCGCCAGGTCCCATGCAAGGATTTTCCAGTGGGATCTGTTGGACAAGTGGTCCGGGTCGCATCTTCAGATGCATCGGCGGATAACCCTGTCTCCAAGGGTCAGGGTGTCACTGTTGTGGTGGCTGCAGAGTGCTCATCTTCTAGGGGGCCGCAGATTCGGCATACAGGACCGGGTCCTGGTGACCACGGATGCCAGCCTTCGAGGCTGTGGGGCAGTCACACAGGGAAGGAACTTCCAAGGCTATGGAAAAGTCAGGAGACTTCCCTACACATAAATATTCTGGAACTGAGGGCCATTTACAATGCCCTAAGTCAGGCTAGACCCCTGCTTCAACACCGGCCGGTGCTGATCCAGTCAGACAACATCACGGCGGTCGCTCATGTAAACCGACAGGGCGGCACAAGAAGCAGGATGGCGATGGCAGAAGCCACAAGGATTCTCCGATGGGCGGAAAATCATGTGTTAGCACTGTCAGCAGTGTTCATTCCCGGAGTGGACAACTAAGAAACCTCCACCCGGGAGAGTGGGGACTTCATCCAGAAGTCTTCCAAATGATTGTACACCGTTGGGAAAGGCCACAGGTGGACATGATGGCGTCCCGCCTCAACTAAAAGTTACAAAGATATTGTGCCAGGTCAAGGACCCTCAGGCGATAGCTGTGGACGCTCTGGTAACACCGTGGGTGTACCAGTCGGTGTATGTGTTCCCTTCTCTGCCTCTCTTACCCAGGGTAATGAGAATAATAAGAAGGAGAGGAGTAAGAACTATACTCATTGTTCCGGTTGGCCAAGAAGAGCTTGGTAACCAGAACTCCAAGAAATGATCTCAGAGGACCCATGGCCTCTGCCGCTCAGACAGGACCTGCTGCAGCAGGGGGCCTGTCTGTTCCAAGACGTACCGCGGCTGCGTTGACGGCATGGCGGTTGAACGCCGGATCCTGAAGGAAAAGGGAATTCCGGAGGAAGTTATCCCTACGCTATTTGAAGCTAGGAAAGAAGTGAACGCAAACCATTTTCACCGCATATGGCGGAAATATGTTGCGTACTGTGAGGCCAGGAAGGCCCCAAAGGAGAAATTTCAGCTAGGTCGATTTCTGCACTTCCTACAGTCAGAGGTGACTATGGGCCTAAAATTGGGTTCCATTAAGGTCCAGATTTCGGCTCTATTGATTTTCTTCCAAAATTGAACTGGCTTCACTGCCTGAAGTTCAGACTTTTGTTAAGGGAGTGCTGCATAGTCAGCCCCCGTTTGTGCCTCCAGTGGCACCGTGGGATCTCAACGTGGTGTTGGATTTCCTGAAGTCGCATTGGGTTGAGCCACTTAAATCCGTGGAGCTATAATACCTCACGTGGAAAGTGGTCATTCTGTGGGCCTTGGCGTCGGCCAGGCGTGTATCAGAATTGGCGGCTTTGTCATACAAAAGCCCTTATCTGTATTTTATATGGATAAGGCGGAATTGAGGACTCGTTCCCAATTCCTTCCTAAGGTGGTATAATTTTTTAATGTGAACCAACCTATTGTGGTGCCTGCGGCTACTTGGGACTTGGAGGATTCCAAGTTACTGGATGTAGTCAGGGCCCTGAAAAGTATATGTTTCCAGGACAGCTGGAGTCAGGAAAACTGACTCGCTATTTCTCCTGTATGCACCCAACAAGCTGGGTGCTCCTGCTTCTAAGCAGACGATTGCTCGCTGGATCTGTAGCACGATTCAACTTGCACATTCTGCGGCTGGACTGCCGCACCCTAATTCTGTAAAAGCCCATTCCACGAGAAAAGTGGGCTCTTCTTGGGCGGCTGCCCGAGGGGTCTCGGCTTTACAACTTTGCCGAGCTGTTACTTGGTCGGGTTAAAACATTTTTGTAAGAGTCTACAAGTTTGATACCCTGGCTGAGGAGGACCTAGAGTTTGCTCATTCGGTGCTGTTGAGTCATCCGCACTCTCCCGCCCGTTTGGGAGCTTTGGTATAATCCCCATGGTCCTTACGGAGTCCCAGCATCCACTTAGGACGTCAGAGAAAATAAGATTTTACTCACCGGTAAATCTATTTCTCGTAGTCCGTAGTGGATGCTGGGCGCCCGTCCCAAGTGCGGATTGTCTGCAATACTTGTTTATAGTTATTGCCTAACTAAAGGGTTATTGTTGAGCCATCTGTTGAGAGGCTCAGTTATATTTCATACTGTTAACTGGGTATAGTATCACGAGTTATACGGTGTGATTGGTGTGGCTGGTATGAGTCTTACCCGGGATTCAAAATCCTTCCTTATTGTGTCAGCTCTTCCGGGCACAGTATCCTAACTGAGGTCTGGAGGAGGGTCTTAGTGGGAGGAGCCAGTGCACACCAGGTAGTCCTAAAGCTTGCTTTAGTTGTGCCCAGACTCCTGCGGAGCCGCTAATCCCCATGGTCCTTACTGAGTCCCAGCATCCCCTACGGACTACGAGAAATAGATTTACCGGTGAGTAAAATCTTATTTTTTGGAGCCCAGGGCAAGATCAATAATGGCGCCCCCCCCCCCCCCCCCCCCAAAAAAAAAAAAGAATAATAATTTTTTTTTAATAAAAATAATAAATAAAATGATAATAATAAAAAAATAAAATACAAAAGGAAAGTATGTGCAGACGCCACCGGTGTCACTGTATATAAAGATGTCAGGGTGTGTATGTACAGATGTAGGTGCAGTGGTCGAAGTTGAATTTTTGAAGGCGGAATGAAAGAGTGCAGATAGCAATTATGCGCGCAATTATGCGCGCGCTCTGGAAAAGGGACGCAGTCACTCAAAAGGGGCGTGTCCTTCAGTGTAGTAGGACCCCTTATACTATCTAGTACTGGTGCCCCTTTCACATTATAGCACACGGTATGAGCCGAAATTCACATTACCCCACACGGTATGAGCCGAAATTCACATTATAGCACACGGTATGAGCCGAAATTCACATTACCCCACACGGTATGAGCCGAAATTCACATTATAGCACACAGTATGAGCCGAAATTCACATTACCCCACATGGTATGAGCCAAAATTCACATTATAGCACACGGTATGAGCCGAAATTCACATTATAGCACACGGTATGAGCCGAAATTCACATTATATCACACGGTATGAGCCGAAATTCACATTATAGCACACGGTATGAGCCAAAATTCACATTACTCCACATGGTATGAGCCAAAATTCACATTACCCCACATGGTAAGAGCCGAAATTCACATTACAGCACATGGTATGAGCCGAAATTCACATTACAGCACACGGTATGAGCCAAAATTCACATTACCCCACATAGTATGAGCCGAAATTCACATTATAGCACACGGTATGAGCCAAAATTCACGTTACAGCACATGATATGAGCCAAAATTCCCATTATAGAGTTAGGGGATCCTACCCCCAGAATTAACATGGCCTGTGGGGCACTTTGATGAGGGGAGCCCACCCCCTTAATAGACTAATTGCAGAGTTTAGCAGCGGAAGGGTTGCAGCGGTTTCTCACCCCAAGCTGCAGCGCTTCTGCCACCTCCGACACTCCACATCTTCGGCACCACCCGGGATGCAGAGCACCGCACCGGGTATGCACCCTTTTCAGTGTGGCCTGCTGCGCTCCGAAGGGGTTCTTGTTTCATGCTGCAGGATCCCGATGTGCGCCTTCCTCCCCGCTGTTACTGTCATGGTAAGCATTAGTATCGTTTACCGCAGAGGCCATTTTCTGAGGCATATGTGTTAAACCTCGGGAACTGAGATGCCCTTCTCACCATACAGCTGTGTGGCCGAGCCGGGCGGGGGGACAGCCAGCAGCAGCAGCAACATGCCGGATATCAGCAGCAGAGGGTGCGGGCTGTACATACTTGAGGCAGCTGGATATTCAACAGTGCTGAAAGCCTCCGGAGCCTGCACCCCCAGAGCTGCAGTACACCGGCAGAGGACACCCATCCCCCGAACCCTGCGTAGCCCAATGCCGGAGATCAGCAGCATGTTGAACGCGGAAGCAGAAGCTGCTTATTGCCGGTCAACATGCTGCTGATCTCCGGCTTTGGGCTCCGCACGTGCCTTACAGCCCCCACCCTCGGCTGCTGATATCCGGCATGCTGCCCCTGCTGCTGGCTTTCCACCCGCCCGGCTCGCCCACCCAGCTGGATGGTGAGTGAGAAGGGCATCTCAGTGCCCGTGGTTTAATACATATCTCTCTTCGGTAAATGGCCATTAGTACATCCCACACACACTGATTACACACACACAGACTGGCCACCCCCAAATCCTACACACACCCACTCAGACTACACACACATTCTCATACTTTCCCCTCCCCCACACACACACTGGACTGCAAAAATTTACACACACTGACACTGTTCCACACACACACACAATTAACACACACTCACACTGTCCCACACACACAATTAACACACACGCACACTGTCCCACACACCAGTGGCGTGCGGTGAGGTCAGTGGCGTGCGGTGAGGCACTACAGCCATAATGTCTGCCGAATCCTGCCGATGACCCCTACCGCCAGCGAGCCAATGCCCGCCACTGCCTCTGAGCCGATGCCCGCTGCCACCACCAATGGCTTACAAACTCGCCCACCATCAACTGACCCAGCCCTCCGCCACTAATTTGCAACTCAGTCCAAAGCCGCTGCCTGCCTGCTCATCATACTTGTGATATATTGTACATTTTTATAGAAAAAAATAATCATTTGTTTTTGGGACTGGGAAGGGAGTGGGAGGAGGACATGAATGCAATTTGTCCAGGGCTTCCATTAACTTAATGGAGAAGGGTCTGAATGGGTTAAAAATGTAAAAAAAAACTGTGTGAGGTCCCCCTCCTAAGTATAACCAGCCTCTGGCTCTTTGAGCCGGTCCTGGTTGTTTAAATACTGGGGAAAAATTGGACAGGGGTTCCCGGTATTTAGACAACCAGCACCGGGCTCTTCGTCCGGCCCTGGTTCCAAAAATACGGGGGACAAAAGATGTAGGGGTCCCTCATATTTTTAAAACCACCGGGCTCCACTAGCCAGGGACATAATGTCACAGCCGGGGGACACATTTATGTAGGTCCCTGCGGCCGTGGCATTACCCCCCCAACTAGTCACCACTGGCCGGGGTTCCCTGGAGGAGTGGGGACCCCTTAAATCAAGTGGTCACCCCCCCCTCCAGGCACCCAAGGGCCAGGGGGGAAGCCCGGGGCTGTCCCCCCATCCGTGGGCGGTGGATGGGAGGCTGATAGCCATGTGTGTAAAAAAAAGAATATTGTTTTTTGTTGTGGAACTACAAGGCCCAGCAAGCCTCACCCGCTTGCTGGTACTTGGAGAACCTCAAGTACCAGCAGGCGGGGAAATAACAGGCTCGCTGGTACCTGTAGTTCTGCAACAAAAAAAATACCCAAATAAAAACACAAACACACACACCGTGACAGTAAAATTTTATTAAAACACACTTACACACTCACACATACTTACCTACATCCCACGCCGGTCACGTCCATTTGTCCAGTAGAATCCAATAGGGGCACCTGTAAAAATGAAAATTATACTTACAAACTTCAATCCACAGGAGGAGAGAGAGAGAGAGAGAGAGAGAGAGAGAGAGAGAGAAAGAAAGAGGGAGGGGGGAGGGGGGAGAGAGAGAGACTAACCTATTGCTGCTGGGTAGAGCCGCACACACTGCAGGTCCACACCGGGAGGACGGAGGCGGCGGAGGAAGGGGAGAGCCGTACACCGCCGCTCCTGTCAGCGGTAGGACGGGGCCGACGGAGGAAGGGGAGAGCCGCACAGGGGAGAGCCGCACAACGCCGCTCCTGTCAGCGGCGGCAGAGGACGGGGGGGGCGCACACTGCAGATGCCACTCACCGCCGGGGGACCCGCCGCCTCCAGCGCCGCGTGTGGGTGATTGGACAAGCGGATCCAGCACTGGATCCGCTGTCCAATCACACGTGCCTCGCTGACATGGGGGTGGTGTCCCTGTCAGTGAGGCACTTGTTTCAGTGCCACTTTCCCCATCTGTTTTAATGGGCTTTTACAGCCCAGTGCTTGGCCCCGCCCCTCGCTCTGTCCCGTTTCCATTCTGTATGGGAGGCACTGCTATCAGTGCCTCCCATACACATTTAAGGTAGAAAAATTATTAGAATGAAATAAAGATACTTATGACACAGAATATGTGTCTTATAAGTATCTTCTTTATATTATTTTAATAATTAATCACAGGAGAGGCACTGCCTCCCCTGACTGCACGTCCCTGCCACACACGCACACAATTAACACATACGCACACTGTCACACACACACAATTAACACACACGCACACTGTCCCACACACACACAATTAACACACACAATTAATACACACGCACACTGTCCCACACACACACACACACACACACACACACACAATTAACACACACTTAAACTGTCCCACACACACACAATTAACACACTCACACTGTCCCACACACACACACACACACACACACACAAAATTAACACACACGCACTGTCCCACACACACACAATTAAAACACTCACAGTGTCCCACACACACAATTAACACACACGCACTGTCCCACACACCCACAATTAACACACACGCACACAATTTAACAATAACACACACAATTAATACACACGCATACTGTCCCACACACACACAATTAATACACACTCAAACTGTCCCACACACACACAATTAACACACTCACACTGTCACACACACACACACAATTAACACACACACACTGTCCCACACACAACACACACTGTCCCACACACACACAATTAACACACACACACACACTGTCCCACAAGCACACTGTCCCACACACACACAATTAACACACACACACACACACACACACAATGTCCCGCACCCCTTCCCTCCCCTGTCCCGACAGGAAAGTATAAAGTTTACCCCGCTCACCTGCACTGTTCAGGGGCCGCGCACCCCCCGAGGTTGCGCACGCGCATGCGCGCACCCCCGCGGTCGCGATCGCGCACGTGCAATCGCGTACACTTTGCAGGGGGGGGAGTAGGGGGAGGCTCCTGGCTGCCGCTGCCTGTCTAGTGTGACAGGCACAGCAGTTGGGGAGACAGGGAAAGCGCCGCGGGTAGTGCCAGCGGAATCCCTGACGCATGGGGCGAGTGGGCCGTGCCGGTGGTGCCCCCCTCTGTTGGGGCTGCCATGGCGCCCAGGGCACGTGCCCTGCTCGCCCCGTGCTAGATACGCCTCTGTTGTTGTGTAGTTATTTAAAAGTCTGTTTACTTTTTTGTTAATTTTTTTCCAGTATATTGTCATTGTTTGTGAGTGTGTTTGTGTGTGTGTGTTTGGTGTGTGGTGTGTAGTGGTAGTGGAGAAGTGTGTTTTGTGTTTTATTTTTATCATTGTTATTTGTTGTTTGTCCGGAATATGTCCCAGTCAGAGGTGAGTGAGAGGGAGGAGGTGAGTGAGGTGGAGGAGGTGAGTGAGAGGGAGGAGGTGAGTGAGGTGGAGGAGGTTAGTGAGAGGAAGGAGGTGAGTGAGGTGGAGGAGGTTAGTGAGGAGGAGGGGGAGGTTGCTGCTGCGGCCTCGAGTGATAGTGACAGTGATGGTGCTGTGGCTCCGCAGCCACGCACCACTACAAAGACTGGGCGCAATGTGAAGTTCAGCTATGCAGAGAATGTCGCATTGGTGCGGGAGCTGATGAGACATCATCGTCAGCTGTTTGGGCCTGATGCTGCCAAGGTACCTTCACGCAGGAAGAGTGTTCTGTGGGGGGAGGTAGTAGCGGCAGTTAATAGTGAGGGTGTGGTGAGGAGGACCGAGGACACGTGTCGTAAGCGTTTCTACGACATCAAGCGCCATGTCAAGGCGAAGATGGCCAAGGAGGCAAAGTCTGCCAGGCAAATGGGGTGGCCATCCCTTCAGAGCATCATATCGTGATTGGGAGAAGCCTGTGCGGCCCCTTATTCCGCAAGAAGTGGTTGGTGCGACTTATGTCCGGGATTCGGATCGTCCAAGGCAGGATGGTGAGTTTGTGGTACAATATTTATATTATTTTAACATATGTGCCTTGTCCTTAGTTGTCTGAAATGTATTGTAGCTAATTCCACCAGAAGCCATTTTGACCAGTCCACAAAGCGATGAACCACAATCCCCTCAGCTGTCTGGTGAGTAAACTTTATTTTCTAAAGTAAAATGCATTTTACACAGTGTTTTTGCACACAAAACACCCCCCCCCCCCCCCACCCCACCAAAAGCACACACTCATCCTTGTAGTAATCAACACCAGCAAACACATGTGGGTAACGTTACTAAGATGGGACTTCTATTTAAGATGTGATGTTGGCCATAGCAACCAATCCTATTCTCCGTAACATTAATACAGCACCTTCTCGAATATAATCCCTGCAAAGTTATTGGTTGCTATGGACAACATCCCATCTTAAAACCAAATTCAATCTTAGTAATTTGACCCCATGGTAAGCATTATTTCGTGGTACACATCTCAAATTAACAATATGCGCAAAATAGGTGTGTCCACTTCTGCCAACCATATTTTTAAGCATATGTTTTTTCACTATAATTGAAAATGTTTACTCGGAAAGACTGACAGCCTTTAACAATGTATGAGTGTATTGTTGTACACATTTAATGTATTCTGTTTGTTTGGCAAAAGGAAGCTTTAAACATAATATGTAAAGGGTGTAATGTAGCATTTATACAGTTCTACGTGTTTGACCATTAAGTTAAGCTCATAGTCCAACATTTACCTTAAAGATTGTTGTAATGAGTAGGGAACCAAAGAAGCCACATTTTTTTACTATAATGTCCAATATAATTATAAGTTTAGGGCACACTCTATTTATAATTTTCTACATGCATTTTAAGAAGTAATGCATGTTCTCATAAAGCACAATAAAACCAAAAGCCCAACAGTAACTAAATTGTGGCTGTCTTCAACCCCATACAGATCCAGACATCATGCCCCAGGATACCCAGCAGGAAACTGACTTGCAGCAAACTTTCACACTACACCTGCAAGCAGTTGATCCGAACCAGCCAACCACGCCGGCTGACATTAATCCACCACCCCAAACAACCCCCACCGAACAATTGAGCCCAACACCACCCCAGCCAGAAATGGGACAAGACTTTTGGTCCAGTTGGGCCACACAACAGGCCCAACACTATGCCAGTCTGCAAAAACACAGTCAATATCTTGCCAGTCTGTCACATCATCTACCTAGACTGAGTAGAAACTCAGGCAGACTGATTGTACAACTTGGCAGAGTGGCCAATAGCATGGAGCAAATGAGAGCAGACAACAGACAACTGATAGGAAGCTTTCAACGCATCATGGACGAACAAAACCGCCATCAACAAGCCCTCATACAAATAATCCAGAACAATAAGCTACTCACAGAAACCTGTCCAGAATAGTCGCCAACAACACAGCCGCAACAACACAACTGACAGCAAGCCTCAACAACCTGAGCCAAAACATAAATTTGTTGGCAGCCCAGCAACAAGGCTCAAGCTCAGGGACAACCACACCTAGCCAGACCCCAGTTACCTCCCCAGTTAGACGATCAAGCAGAACACGGCCCAATGTGCCAACAGAATCCTCTGCAGCCACCAAAAAAACAACAAGGAAATGAGCAAGCCAGCAAAAAAAACATAAAGTATTGTCAAATATAAATAACATTTATAGAATTGTGGCCAACAAAATTATAGTGTTTAAGATAATAAATTACTCAAATGCTATATGTGTAATGTTTAATTTGTTATTGACTGACAGTGTAATATGAAAATGTTATTGAGTAATTGTAAACAACATGCCTAATATCAAACAAAAACGCTTCACAAACATAATTCATAACTCCATATATTTTAGGTTTGGGGTTAGCCAATGTTGAGTTAGATAAATTAAGACTTACCGGTAAAATGACGCATAATCAGTTATTGGCTTACCTGCCTCCCTACATCTGTACTCACACTGTGGCAAGATGTTTCTATCTCCTCTACTTGCTGACTGTTTACCTCATCACCAACATCATCCTCCTCCTCCTCAACATGTGGCAGATGTTGACACAAACACATGTTATGAAGAAAACAGCAGCAGAACACAATCCTAGTCACCTTTGAGGGACTATACAACAAAAGTCATGCAGACTTATCCAGACACCGAAACATAGATTTCAGCACACCAAAACAGCTTTCTATCACATTCCACGTGGACTTATGTGCATTATTGTAATTGTGTTCAGCAGGGAAATGAGGTTGGAACAATGGAGTAAGAAGCCAAGAGAAGCACCCATATCACCCATCACCTGAAAGACAGATATAGCCAACATTAGGACAAGTGGTTTAGGTAAATATTAAGAAACAGAATGACGATGTTGAGGTTAACACACATACATGCTACAAATTTGGAACCTACCCTGCAGCCATCCATCAGGCATTTGTCCGCCCTCAAATTGGTCAAAGAGGGATGACTGACTGAGGATGAAGGAGTCATGGCAGCCGTCAGGCTAACCCGCAACAACACTCATAAGTTTTAGATTTGCAACACAAACCACCTGGACATTAGTTGAGTGGGCCAGATGTGTATTGGTATAAAGGTATTGGCTGCCCCTAGGTGGTCTCACCTTAACATGTGTGCAATCTATGGCACCCAACACATTGGGCATGCCAGCAAGCTCATAGATACCCTGACTGCATGCTACTGCGACTCCTGGGTAGGGAAGCAGATAGAGGCATCTATGTGTGGATATAAAGCATCCCAAACCTGAGTGGACATTACAAAATATAAGGTGAATGTCATATACCTGTTAAAAATACAATACTGTGTTATATTACATAACAGAAGCACAACTTAGACATAGAGGAGTATGTATGTGTTATCTTACCTGATTTTAAAATTTAGAAAAGGTGGGCTGTGAGATAGCAATTACATCGCCAGTCACAGCGTGAAAGCTGCCAGTAGCCATAAAGTGCAACACAGCCAGAAGTTTGTCCAGGCCTGAGACAGAGCGAGAGCGTGCTGTCTCAGGGTCTAGGTTCAGTTTGACAAGGTCATACAGACAGAAAATTATGTTTGTATGTAGACAGAACATCTGTATGACCTGGTCATCGGCCAATGCGTTAAAGTTTAAACGCCCCCTAAAAAAATGAGCCCTGCGCAGCCTCCGCGGTACCTGGACAACCTGCTGAGTGCTGACCATGTTCAGTTTCCTGGCCCTGGTTTATTGTAGCCTGATGGAGCACTCTCAGGTATCCCACAGGCAAAAAAAAAAACAGTACTACACACGGCAGCAGCCATTTCAGAGTGAGAGATGTAAAAAATGTGCTTGGTTCCCTTTTAAAGGACCAAAAATGAAGGTGTGATTAATGTAGAATTGTAAACACATGTAAACACGCTTCTCAAAAGCAGGTCTATTTTTTTTCAGCCTTTTTTTACGATTCGCTTTTTTTTCCGGTTAAGAATGCACTTTCACGGTAGAGATTTCAAATACGAATACATAGTAAATTACCGAGTTCTATACCTAAACAGCCGCGTTTGACCGATGGTGTATTCATTCGTATTTTTTAACTTTAACTTCGAAAAAAATACGAATGCCCTCATCACTGCCGAGATTTGAGTTTAGTAAATTCCTGAGATGACACTTTGAAGAAAAAACACCAAATCGGTCAAAATCGGGACCTTAGTAAATATACCCCCAGGCTTTTTCATTTTGATCTGGTGGATAGTCTGTTGAAAAATGGTTATAAATCCATGAATTTTAAAGAACCACTGCTTGATGCTGACAGTCAGAATCCTTTGTTTGAAGATAGAGCTAAAAAGAGTTGTTATTTTCCGGTTCATAAAGCTCTTAAAGAGATTATGATTAAAGAATGGCAAAATGTTGATAAACAGTCAGGAAATAATAAGAGAATGGAGCGTATGTTTCCTGTTAATGATGAGCAATTTCTGAAATGGTGTTCCTTGCTAAGATTGATGTGGCAGTAGCAGAAGTAGTGTCCAAAACGACAATTTTTCTTGAGGATGGAGCTGTTTTGAAAGATGGTATGGATAAAAAAATGGAAAGTTCTTTGAATAAACTGCATAGTTCTTCAGCAGTGTCCCTGAGGTCAGGGGTGGCTTTGACATCAGTATCTAAAGCGCTTAGGCTCTGGGGTGGAGTCATGAATACCGATTTAGAGGAAAAAATCTCAAGGCAATATTTGCAAAGAAATTTGGAAATCATGATGAAGGCCATCGAATATATATGTGAAGCCTCACTTGATGTAATAGAATTCGCGGCCAAAGTCCATGGCGGCAGGAATTGTGGCAAGAAGAGCCCTGTGGCTGCGTTCATGGGCGTCTGATACACAGTCTAAAAATAGGCTTGTTACTCTGCCGTTTGAGGGGTCCTTCCTATTTGGTAATTAGTTGGAATCACTTATACAGAAAATGACAGCAGGGAAGTTGGCACGATTGCCTCAAGACAAACGGAACAGATATCCTATTCCATCCACCAGATAACATTTCAGGGAAGTTAGAGGTTATAGACCAGGATGACAGTATGGAAATAAATATTCTTCAGGAATGTCAAGAATGTCTTTTCGTCAGTCTAGGAGAAGAGGTGGACGAAGGCAATGACTACTATAGCACCCTCTGTCCAAGGTCCATCTTCCATGGTCACAATGCTTGCTTAAACAAGACAGTCTGATATGTTTTAAGATACTGTTTATATTGTATTCCTGGAAGTATCACCTTTGAATGTGTGTGTAAGAGAGATTTGCTATTTTGTGAAACTATGTGTAAATTATGCACTATATAAATAAAATATTGAATATGGCTTTGTGGCTTTTCTATGCGAATGCGTATGCTACCATATTTAGTCATACCACGCGCTAATACGCAGGGCTTCGCGAGCCAATAAACGCAGTGTGCGGGTATGCGCACGCACGGCAGAACACGTGCACGCACAGAGACCACTCTTTGTGGGGTTTGCACTTGTGTATGCGGTATGTAATATTTTCGACTTCGACAGTCCACTCTTTGGCAGTAAACAATAACTGCCATAAATTACTTAACAATACAGAAAATATTTCAAAATACATAACAGGTGACCCAGGCACACGTATGCACTTATTATGCAAATCAGACATTGACTATGGTTGGGAAAGACAGGGAGGAGGACGAGACATCCTCTATATGCACTCGGCAGTCAAGGGACCACTGGTTGGGTGTGGGACGACATTCAACCTATAGAGTATGCTGGGACAGAGTTATAGCCTAAGATGTCTGATTTGGACGAACGTGGCATACATACATGTACCTACGTTATTGCACACTGATGTCCGGCTTTGGTGGAAGTTTCGCTGGGAGAGGGATAGAACGTAAAGAAATGGTGAAAGAAACAGGCCATGAAATTCATTTACACTCCTTATCACAACACTGTTTCTATGGTTGGGTCATATATCAAATCTGCCGCATTTACAACGCACCCGCTCCTTAGACTCATCAAATTTGTATTATGTCTTTTTCGCCGCGTCAAAATTTAAACACATTTAAATATCAGCCCTATAATTATGACAACACCCAGGATACAGAGGAGGAACTTTCCCACACTTGCAATCACACTTTGTGCCCACTCTCCTAACCCAGAGAACCATTTGAGTGGGTTCAACCATGAGGCCCATCCGGTCAATTCATTACCCACAGCCGCTAAAGTGAGATTGTGTTTCCTTCTGAACTCCCACTTCATCTGCAAGATCTCGTCCATCTTTTGATCGATGATCTCCGTTGGGTCCTCAGTACTGTTCATAATATACATGCAGCACTTCACACCATATTGAGTTGCCAAAGTAACACAGTACCCACCTGTCACGGCCGTGACGTAATTTAAGACCATTCGGTGTTGGACCAGTTCTTTCTTGTAGGCCTGTAGCTCCCTACCCGTATACCTGAAGGTTTCATCATACATCTCGTGATATTGTCTATCAAGTTCGCTAGCACGTGGATGTACCTATAATTTATAATTCCTCTGGCAGTATGGGTGATATCTAATGCGAGAAGAATCTGAATCCCGGTAGATTCATGGATCAAATTGGAGGCTGCGAGCTCTCGCCTATCTATGAGGTGTCTCTTGAAAATGTGTTCATAGTGAGTGTGAGTATAAGACGGTGGAGCGCTGCGGTGAATGTCTTTCATTTTGTCGTGTGCAATGGTCATGACCCCTGGTAGCACTCTGCCTATGTAACACATCCCTTCAGAGCTCAGAGTAAGCCACTTGTATGCCTTCCTTCTACATATGAAATAAGCGTCATCTGGGAGATCATAGGGGACAGCATGCATCAATATCATGTCACATATTCTCACAAAGAAACCTGTCCCCGGTTCTTTCATCTGCTCGACACAAGTATCTGGCTGGATGATGTGCGCACAGTATCCCTGTGACACTTTTCCAGCCCACATGGTTTTGGTCCCACATGTGTACCTGTATCGGAAGTATCTTCCACTTGCGGCTATCTCATGTACAAGTTCAGAGTCGATGGGTTCTCTATCCGCTCTGTATGAAAAGGTCATTGTCTGATTGTTCCATGTCACTTCCCGATTTCCTGGTTTCCAGAAATTGGATACATTGAAACACAGTAGTGACCTATCTACGTGGTACTGGTGGAGCTTCAAGCTAGGGGGCCTAGATATATTGAATGTTCTGTCCGCCGGTCTCCCCCCATGTAATTCGAGTGCCTCATTTACTGTTAAGGGGTATGGCACTAATCCCGATTTACTCTGTCCTTGAGGTACTTGTGAGCACACCCATCATTCCGTTTGGTTTAAGACCGTACCCACTAATGAGTGATAATCACTCAAAGGATGTCCATCAATATTGATATTATTGTTTGACTGACATCTCTGGATGCACCCATCTTCGACTATGTTATCGCAGTACTTACATATGCAGTATTCATCAGACAATAACCCTTCACATTGCCTCCGAGCTCCGTGACTACCAGATCTCTTACTTATACCAGCTTTGACCAAAGTGATGGACTGATCCTGGGGTCCTACGAATTCATCCTCTCCATCAGAACCCATTCCAGATCCTTGCTCGACTTCTCGGGGGCCCTCACAAAAATAAATTGTCCTGATCAAAAATAGAATCACAAGAAAAATCCGGAATACAGTCTCTTGATGTGGATCCATTTTGGTAAGGAAAAAAAAGGAGGGGAGGAAAAAAATGAAGAGGGGGGTGTTTGGAGAGAATTTTTTTTTAAGACAACCGTCCTTGATTTTGCTTTTCACCATGCTCAGGTGCCGTTCAACAGTCCTGCCTTTCAGCCTTCCCGGAACAGATTCTCTAGTGATATGAGGTTCTCTTCACCTTTCTCCTTCTCACAAGTTTTCTCCGGGTCAGCGACCTTCTTGCAGTGGGACGAGTGGACCCAAGTCTCTCTCTCGGCAACCTTCAGTGCTGTTGTGCTGGTCAACAAAACTTGATACGGTCCTTCCCACCTGTCTATGAGGCAACCAGAGCGTAGAAAATTTTGAATCATCACATAGTCCCCAGGTTCAATTTCATGACAATTACTGTTTGGTAGGTCAGGAATCGCCAGTTTCAGATTCCTTTGCTGGTTTCTCAGTTGCTGGCTCATCCTAACCAAATATTGCACAGTCATTTCATTATTGCATTTCAGATCATCCTGGGGATCTATCATTACATGGGGCTGTCGTCCAAAAAGAATTTCAAAGGGTGATAGGTTAAGCGTGACCTGGCAGTGGTTCTGATGCTGTACAACACTAGTGACAGTGCTTCCGGCCACAACAGTCCAGTTTCAGCCATCGCTTTGCTCAGCTTGTTCTTAATAGTGCTGTTAATTTTCTCCACCTTCGCACTGGCCTGTGGCCGGTAAGGAGTATGTAGCTTACTAATAATACCCATAAGCTTGCACATGACCTGAATGACTTCACCTGTAAAATGGGGACCTCTATCACTTTCAATCATTTTAGGGATACCATATCTACACACGAATTCTTGTACAATTTTCTTAGCAGTGAATATGGCAGTATTTGTGGCGGCGGGGAATGCCTCTACCCAGTTCGAGAAGACATCAGTGCATACTAAAACATACTTTAAATTCCTACAGGGTGGTAGCTGTATGAAGTCAATTTGTGTTACCTGGAAAGGTCTGTCTGTAGGAGGGATATGGGATGGCTCCGTCGGTATCGTCTTACCAATATTCTTCCTCAAGCAAGCAAGACATGTCATTGCTTTCTTGCTCGCCAGAGAAGAGAACCCTGGTGCACTCCAGTAGGCTCTTACCAATTTGCACATAACTTCCTTGCCCAGATGAGTCAGACCATGTGCCGCTTCAACTAGGCTTGGGAGATATGCCCTGGGGGCCACTGGCTTACCTTGTCCATCTCTCCAGAGTCCTGAGGACACCTGACCATATCCCTTCGCCTTCCAGACTGCCTTCTCCTGTAGGGAACACAAATTTTGCATTTCAATTAACTGTTGTGTATTTGTTGTGTAGGGTAAAAACATCTCTAGAGGAGAGAGAAGAGCAAAAAAAAGAAAATATCAGGTTTGCGTTCACCAACTGGCTGTCACTTATGTCTGGTCTCGTAGTAAGGTCTGATTCAGATATTCCACACCATCATGCATATCAGTGTCTATACAAAATTTCCCTTCACCAGTATTCTCATCCTCCACCCTTTGTGCATGATAAGGCACATGCAGTAATATACTGTTGTCATCGTGCTGATGAGACATACCGGGTTCGGGCAGAACTTTGAAGGACTGATACGGCATGTGGTGCATGAACTGTCAAACCATGTACCAGTACTACGTCCCAGGTATTTGACCCTTGTCCCACACAACTGTAGTCCATACCCTGAGACCTGGTGTCCTGTCTGGAAAAGACGAAACAGAAACTGTTTCATATCTGCCAGGGACGACTCAAATGAATCGGCGCACAACAAGCAGTCATCAACATATTTAGGGGGTCACGTGCCCCGGGTGCTGGGCTCTAGTATAAACACACAGTTCTACAGTATATCATTAATTATGTGCACAGTTCTCTACAGTTTAAAGCTGTTAAACTTCACTGGTCAGTCTTTCCGTGGTGCACTTTTCTTCTAGGGCCCAAGGTAGAGCTTGCTCCATTGAAATAAATGTAATTAATTAGGGATTAGCATGAGGTGTCCTGGGGATCGTTTAGGGAAGGTTTAGGCATAAAAGTAGTAAATAGCTTTAGTGTGCTGCCAATTTATTTAGATGAACTCACTGCCAATTAAGTGAGCAGATGTCAAAGAAAGTGAAGTGACTTAACTAGTGTTGAGTTTTTCATTAACAGCATTGTAGTGTGTAGCACTGACTTTAATAAACATGCTGAACTTATATTTCAAAGTATAATCTAAGAGTTAACCTCGCTAAACTTTACACACAGGTTGCACTGCGATGGTTTTCATACTCTAGTGCCCTTTTTTCCTTTTACTGAAAATGTGTCCACATGATGAGCGTGTAGGCCAGGGTAATTACACCATAAATGTTGAGGTGGACTCTTGTCTGGAATAACTGGCTTGGTTATACGGGGTTCTAGTATCTGCCATTAATACTCTAATACAGCCCTCTTGGTATTAAGTAAAATGTTCTTGCAATTTGAGGTAATTTTACAATGACTAGCTTAGTTTCTAGACAGGTTTACCTCAACTACTGTCTGACTGGTGTGCGCTATTGTACTGTACTGTGTGCTACTACCTGGACTATGCTGGCTGCATGACAGTATCAATTCCATATGTAGACAAGGGGGTTACCACTCAATAGTTGCTGCACACTCCACTATGTTGTTTGGGGCCACCTGTCAGTGAAGGTCTTAGAGCCTGTTTCCTCTTTCATGTCTGGCTATGAGTGATCACTGCCGATCAGTGCCTCAGGCAGCTGCCCCTCATCAGCGCTGGTCTCCAAGATGTAGCTCCGTCACAGCCACTCAGCAGCACAGGTTCCTCTTCTCAGCAGTTACCTCAGGACAGCGCCTGTTCTTATACTGTATAATATCATTGGCCTTGTGCAACTCTGTCCAACCAACTGTCACTCGCTTCCAACTGCCACTTGCCTCACCACTTGACACTGGTCATGTGACCTGCTCCAGCCCTCTTTAGCAGTGTCCAACCCTGATGGTAATTATCTGCTGGTGTAATCACATAAAAATGAACTGTGGCATTCTGCACAGTGCCAGATTTCATGCCTCACATAGCAGGGTATTACAAATGTACACTGTGAGTACTGAAGTTCCACTGTACTCTATACCCTGAGAACTGTAGTTCCACATTTAGTGAATGCCCCGAGTACTGTAGACCAACATTGAGTTTACATCTCAAGTACTGTAAATCCACATTGAGTGTATGCCCCGAGTAGTAGAGATCCACATTAAGTGTACGCCACATGTAATGTAGGTCCACATTGAATGTATGCCCCAAATACTGTAGATCCACATTGAGTATATGCCCCAAGTACTGTAGATCCACACTGAGTTTACACCCTGAGTACTGTAGAGCCACATTCAGTGTACACCCCAAGTACTGCAGATCCATAGTGACTGTATGCCCCAAGTACTGAAGCTCCACATTCAGTGTATGCCATGAGTTCTATAGATCCACATTGAGTTTACACTCGAGTACTGTAGAGCCACATTCAGTGCACACCTCCAGTACTGTAGATCCACATTGAGTGTATGCCACAAGTACTGTTAATCCACATTGAGTGTATGCCCTAAGTACTGTAGATCCACACTAACTTTACACACCAAGTATTGTAGAGCCACGTTCAGTGCACACCTTCAGTTCTGTAGATCCACATTGAGTGTATGCCCTGAGTACTGTAGATCCACATTGAGTGTATGCCCTGAGTACTGTAGATCCACATTGAGTGTATGCCCCGAGTACTGTAGATCCACATTGGCTTTATGCCCCATGTACTGTAGACCCGCATTAAGTGTACACCCCAAGTACTGTAGATTCACATTGAGTGTATGGAATGAGTATTGTAGATTGTAAACATACAATGATTGTATGTCCCAAGTACTGTAAATCCACATTGAGTGTATGACTTCAGAACTGTAGACCCATATTGAGTTTACACCCTACATACTGTAGACCCACACTGAATGTATGCCCCAAGTTCTGTAGATCTACATTGAGTTTACACCCTAAATACTGTAGAGCCACATTGAGTGTATGCCCCAAGTTCTGTAGATCTACATTGAGGTTACACCCTAAATACTGTACAGCCACCTTGAGTGTATGCCCCAAGTACTGTAGATCCACATTGAGATTGTAGAAGACTGAGTATTGTGAAGAGAACCCTATGAAGGGGTGGCCATATTTTCAAGGGCACCTGTTTACAGAGAAAGGACTGAATAGCAGAGAAGGCACATAAAGACCTATCACAGGAAGCACCTATTACCTATTGGGAGAGATGTATGTTTCAGAGAGGAAGAAGCTGTTGAGGCCACCGAGAGGGTGCTGTGGAGGAAGTTGTGAAGACTGACATCTACAAGGAGAGAAGAAACTCTGCAAGGTAACAAAGAAACAGAGGGCAGTGAGGCTGAATTGGGTTATGATCCTTTCTGCTATTGAAGCTTACTCTGGCATTCAGTGTTGTGGGATCACTAGGGCTCCCAGGTCTACTGAGAGGCCTTGCGGTGAGCCAAGAGGACCACAGGTGCAGAGATTAGAGGGAGGAATTTGTTCCTGAAGTAGCTGCGGAAGGTGGAACACCTGAGGCTCAAGGCCAACAAGAAGAGAAAAATGTTGGGGGAGAAGCTGAACACCCAGGAGGGAGATCCTTCAGCGTTTAGCTGACCAAGAAGGATCACTAGAGCTCCCATGATGTTAACTTATGCCTTTGTGCTTGACCAACATGTATAACCTGTTGTGAATATGTTGAGGGGCTCTTAAGGTATATAATGAGGTAAAAAATAGTAATGAGAAGTTAATGGAAAAGAAAATTAATCACATAGAACTTTAGAAAACATTTTGTGACAACTTTTAACTGGAATTTTTTTTTTAACATGCATCTATACCCCCTCTCCGATGTGAAATGTAGTCACCTGAGGTTATATATGCCCACTGACAGATACACTGTGATTATTAAAGAGTTTCTCTAGATTATATTTGGGATATGCATCCAATATTCATTATAAATTACTTTCTTATTAATTACACTTGACCTGGGTTGTCAGAGACTAATGTGTACTGACCTGTCCCAAGTGGTGTCTGGAACAGGTCTGAGGATTGCAGGAGACACATCAGATGGGATAGGGGAGTTTATCACCATACTCCTGTCGCTTCCTTTTAACTTTAACATAAAACAGACACCTGCCTACTAGTGATGAGCGGGTTCGGTTTCTAGGAAACCGAACCCCCCCGAACTTCAGCCTTTTTGCACGGGTCCGAGCCGTGCTCGGATTCTCCCGTGTGGCTCGGGTAAACCGAGCGCGCCCGAACGTCATTATCCCGCTGTCGGATTCTCGCGAGATTCGGATTCTACATAAGCAGCCGCGCGTCGCCGCCATTTTCACACGTGCATTGAGATTGATAGGACGAGAACGTGGCTGGCATCCTCTCCGTTTATATTAGTAGTTAGTTGATCTGATTGCTTATGCTTAGCTTATTGTGGGGAGGATTGGGGAGCAGCTGTTAGGAGGAGTACAGTCAGTGCAGAGTTTTGCTAGTTTTTTTTAATCCGTTCTCAGTGCAGAGTTTTGCTAGTTTTTTTTAATCCGTTCTCTGCCTGAAAAAAACGCTCCATACCATATCTGTGCTCAGCCTCAGTGTGCTGCATGATATATCTGACTGTGCTGAGTGCTCACACTGCTTAATTGTGGGGGAGACTGGGGAGCAGCTATAGCAGGAGTACAGTGCACACTTTTGCTGACAGTGACCACCAGTATACGTTTGTCTGCCTGAAAATCACTCCTGTGGTGTCTTTTTTTTTTATACTATAAACGCAGTCTGCTGACAGTGTCCACCAGGTCCATTATACTGTATATAGCAGTACGGTAGGCCACTGCTGTACCTACCTCTGTGTTGTCAGTCACTCGTCCATAAGTATACTATCCATCCATCTACATTGTATACCTGTGGTCTTTTTTTTTTATACTATAAACGCAGTCTGCTGACAGTGTCCACCAGGTCCATTATACTGTATATAGCAGTACGGTAGGCCACTGCTGTACCTACCTCTGTGTCGTCACTCGTCGTCCATAAGTATACTATCCATCCATCTACATTGTATACCTGTGGTGTCTTTTTTTTTTTATACTATAAACGCAGTCTGCTGACAGGGTCCACCAGGTCCATTATACTGTATATAGCAGTACGGTAGGCCACTGCTGTACCTACCTCTGTGTCGTCACTCGTCGTCCATAAGTATACTATCCATCCATCTACATTGTATACCTGTGGTGTCTTTTTTTCTTTATACTATAAACGCAGTCTGCTGACAGTGCCCACCAGGTCCATTACACTGTATATAGCAGTACGGTAGGCCACTGCTGTACCTACCTCTGTGTCGTCACTCATCGTCCATAAGTATACTATCCATCCATCTACATTGTATACCTGTGGTGTCTTTTTTTCTTTATACTATAAATGCAGTCTGCTGACAGTGTCCACCAGGTCCATTATACTGTATATAGCAGTACGGTAGGCCACTGCTGTACCTACCTCTGTGTCGTCAGTCACTCGTCCATAAGTATACTATATCCATCCATCTACATTGTATACCTGTGGTGTCTTTTTTTTTATACTATAAACGCAGTCTGCTGACAGTGTCCACCAGGTCCATTATACTGTATATAGCAGTACGGTAGGCCACTGCTGTACCTACCTCTATGTCGTCAGTCACTCGTCCATAAGTATACTATATCCATCCATCTGTTAGGCGCCGGGGTCCGCTCGTCGGTGCGGCCCGGCGCCTAGCAACCAGGGACGCCGTGCGCGTACAGCCGCCGGCTCCCTGGCAACGCTAGACGCCGGGCGCACGGAGCCGCTCTGACCCTAGCAACGGGGACGCCACGTTCGGGCCGCGTTCCCCGTTGCTGGGTCTGTTCTAATTGTATCATGATGTGCTGATTGTATCATGGTGTGCTGGCCGTGCAGCATGCAAGCTGCACGGCATTAATTGTGATGACCCAGTCTGGCTCCTGATTGGGGAGCTCACACTTATAAGCACCCTTTGGACTTCTCACAGACGCCGGTGATAGCTTCCTGTTTGCCTTTGTCAGTTGCAGAGAGTTTCCAGTCCTGCTCAATCCGGTTGTTCCTGTCCTCAGTGGTTCTGTACTCGGATATTTGTCATCTATTCCTGGAGTCTGACCGAGCACCTTTAACATCCTGTGGTGTTCGTGAGTCGCGGCGCAGCCGTGTGTTGCGGCTTGTCCGCTTACTGTTTATTATTTAGTATATTTGTGTTCTGGAGCTTTTGCGGAGGATTCCGCTCCCACAGATCCACTCTGGTATCCAGCGGTGCTGGATAGGAGTAACGGATCAGTGGATCTTTGGTTGTCCTTTTCCCTGGCGGCTAGTCCGCACACACCTTGGTTTAAGTTAGTTAGCTTGTAACCCCTGGCCTGGTTGCTTAGTCAGAGGGCCCCTTGTTATCACCCTGTCTCGGATTTCCCTTTGTCTCCCATTAAGACCTGAGGGGGCATCGGGGTTGGGCAGACATAATCCGCCCTTCGAACGCGGCTGCCATGGGCTCAAGCAACCATAGTCTCGCAGGGGATTTCTGATAACACGGGCGAGACAACGGAGTTAGGGCGCCAGGGGTTACTAGGCTCTCCTGCTCCCATAACCAGCAAATCTTCCCAGTACTCAGACCTCTGCCATTAGATCTCCTCTGGTCTGGAGTACGGGAATCATAACATTATCACCGGCCAGACAAAAAAAAAAAATAAATAAAATTAACAGGAGTTAATTTTTTTTTACTTATTCAGTTGGGAGATTTTTGTCGGCCTCATGAATCCCACCGGTGTTGGGCCAAATCCTGGCCAGCTTCTAGTTAGTCAGATTCAAGAACTTACTCAGATGGTTCAGGATCTGTCCCTCCGGGTGAGGTCACAGGAAGATCTGTTACGGACTTCCCCGAGGGTCATTCCTGAACCAAAAATGCATCTGCCTGACCGTTTTTCTGGGGATAGAAAACAGTTTTTTAATTTTAAAGAGTCTTGTAAACTTTATTTTCGTTTAAGACCAGTCTCCTCAGGTACGGAGGCTCAGCGGGTTGGAATTATTATTTCTCTGCTTCAGGGGGATCCTCAGACCTGGGCTTTTGGTTTAAAGACAGACGATCCGGCCTTATTGTCTGTAGACGCCTTTTTAAAATCGTTAGGGCTACTGTACGACGACCCTGATAGAGAGGCGTCCGCTGAGAGTCAGTTGCGTGCTCTCAGACAGGGTAGGAATCCCGCAGAGATTTATTGTACGGAGTTTCGCCGTTGGTCGAACGACTGTGGATGGAATGACCCAGCCCTGCGCAGTCAGTTTCGCCTCGGCTTATCTGAATCTATAAAAGACAGTCTCCTTCAGTATCCCGCTCCTGAGACTCTCGATAAACTCATGGAGCTCTCTATTAAGATAGATCGTCGGCTCAGAGAGCGGAGGGCTGAAAAAGGAGCGTCTGTCGGGTCTACTCCTTGTGTTTTTTCCATCCCTGTGGACATGGAGGAGCCTATGCAGATAGGTCTCTCCAAATTGTCTCCTGAAGAAAGAAACAGGAGGCAAAATTCTGGTCTTTGTTTATACTGTGGAGGTAAGGGACATTTTGCCCGTAGTTGTCCGAACAAGTCGGGAAACTTCCCGACCAAGTGAGTTGTGAGGGGGTTCACTTTGGTCTGCAGCTTATCTCCTCAAATAATTCACTGTTAGTTCCTGCTAAAGTTTCCTTTGGCAGCCTCTGTTCCTCGGTCTCTGCTTTTGTGGACAGTGGAGCTGCAGGGAACTTTATGGATTTAACATGGGCCAAGGCCTTAGGTATTCCTCAGTTAACCTTGGGTAGGTGTGTCACCATGCATGGTTTAGATGGGAGTCCCTTGTCCAATGGGGTTATTTCTCTCTGTACACCTCCTGTTTTACTTTCGGTAGGAGCTCTGCATTCTGAAAAGATTGAGTTTTTCCTTACCCATTGTCCAGCAGTTCCTGTGGTTCTGGGTCACCCTTGGCTGGCCTTTCATAATCCCATCATTGATTGGCAGTCGGGGGAGATCTTACAATGGGGTACCATCTGTAATAAAGAATGTATTACGCTTCCTATCCGAGTAGCTGCCGCCGTTCCCGCACCCATTCCTGTGGAATACCAGGATTTTGTTGATGTATTTTCCAAGGGCAATGCGGATATTCTGCCTCCCCATAGGCCTTATGATTGTGCCATTGAGCTAATTCCTGGTGCCACGTTGCCTAAAGGAAGGTTATATGCATTGTCTGGTCCTGAAACTGTGGCCATGAATGAGTATGTGAAAGAAAGCCTTGGGAAAGGATTTATCAGGCCATCCAAATCCCCTTTAAGTGCAGGTTTCTTCTTCGTAGAGAAGAAGGATGGTTCTCTCAGACCCTGCATTGATTTTAGAGCTTTGAATAAAATCTCAGTAAAGAATACTCTGCCGCTGATCTCTGTCCTCTTTGATCAGCTACGTTCGGCTGTGATTTTTTCTAAGATTGACCTGAGAGGAGCATATAACCTCATCAGAATCAAGTCAGGGGATGAGTGGAAAACGGCATTCAGTACTCAGTCAGGCCACTATGAGTATCTGGTCATGCCATTTGGCCTGTCTAACGCTCCGGCAGTCTTCCAGGATCTCATTAACGATGTGCTCCGTGAATTTCTTGGAAGGTTCGTTGTAGTCTACTTAGACGATATTTTGATATATTCTGATTCTGTAGAACAACATGTTACCCAGGTGCGTCAAGTTCTAAAAAAATTACGTGAAAATCACCTGTATGCCAAGCTGGAGAAGTGTGAATTTCATGTTACGGAGGTATCCTTTTTAGGGTACATTATTTCCCCTCGGGGATTCTGTATGGAACCAAAGAAGCTCCAAGCCATCCTTAGTTGGGCGCAACCCACCAACTTAAAAGCAATTCAGCGCTTTTTAGGGTTTGCGAACTACTATAGAAGATTTATTCACTCTTTCTCTGACCTAGTTGCTCCCATTGTGGCACTAACTAAGAAGGGAGCAGATCCTACCAATTGGTCACGTGAAGCTGAGTTATCTTTTCAGGCCTTGAAACAAGCCTTTGTCTCAGCCCCTGTCCTCAGACATCCCAATCCAGAATTGCCTTTCATTGTTGAGGTTGATGCCTCGGAGGTTGGAGTGGGGGCTATCCTATCTCAGAAGGATCCGGATTCCCTTGAATTACATCCTTGTGCCTTTATGTCCAGGAAATTCTCATCTGCAGAATCCAACTACGATGTTGGTAACCGGGAATTGCTGGCTATTAAATGGGCTTTCGAGGAGTGGAGGCATTGGCTTGAAGGAGCGACTCATACTATTTCAGTTTTGACTGATCACAAAAATCTTCAATACATTGAATCAGCTAAGCGACTGAATGCCCGGCAGGCTCGTTGGGCTTTATTTTTTACTCGTTTCAAATTCATTATCACCTTCAGGCCAGGTTCCAAGAATACTAAGGCAGATGCCCTGTCACGCAGTTTTCTTCCAGTTCAAGACAACAGTCCTGTTACTCCCATACTGCCGTCTTCAACCATTCGGGCAGGCCTCACACAGGATGTATTTACCCAGTTAAAGCTGCTTCAACATCAAGCTCCTGGAAATACTCCTGCTGGTCGTCTTTTTGTCCCTGAGTTTTTGAGAGCAACTGTTTTGACGGAGTTTCATGATAGCAAAGTTGCCGGGCATCCGGGAATCGCTAAGACTTTGGAATTAGTCTCCCGCTCAGTATGGTGGCCTGGTCTTTCCAAAGACATTAAAGAGTTTGTTTTTTCGTGTCAGGTCTGTGCACAGCATAAAGTTCCCCGTTCTTTACCCATCGGTCAACTTATGCCCTTGAATGTTCCTCTTAGGCCATGGTCGCATATCTCCATGGATTTTGTGGTGGACCTCCCTCTGTCAGCCGGATGCCGAGTCATATGGGTGGTAGTGGACCGTTTTAGCAAAATGGCCCATTTCATTGCTCTTCCCCGATTGCCATCTGCCCAGGGATTGGCAGTCTTGTTCCTCCGCCATGTTTTCAGACTCCATGGCTTACCCACTGATATTGTTTCTGATCGGGGTCCACAATTCATTGCACAATTTTGGAAGTCTTTTTGTGCTTCATTAAAGATGAAGTTATCTTTAACGTCCGGCTATCATCCCCAATCCAATGGGCAGACTGAGCGAGTTAATCAATCTCTAAAACAATATTTGCGTTTGTACTCGGCCAAACTCCAAAATGACTGGTCGGAGTTTCTTCCATTGGCGGAGTTTGCTTATAATAATGCCTGTCATTCTTCCACCAATGTGTCTCCATTTTTTGCAGTTTTTGGTTTTCACCCCAGAGCTAATTCATTTTTTCAACATTCCTCTGTCTCCTCACTGGCCCTGACCTCTCATCTTAAACTTATTTGGAGAAAAGTGCACCTGGCTCTCAGAAGAGCGGCATTCCGGGAAAAAAGATTTTCTGACAGGCTCCGGCGGCCGTGCACTTTTAAAGTAGGAGATAAGGTGTGGTTGTCGACTCGCAACATTAAACTTCGACAAACCTCAGCCAGATTGGGTCCTAAATTTATTGGACCATTTCACATTATCAAAAAAGTCAATCCAGTTGCTTTCCGGTTACGTTTACCAAAAACTTTACGGATCGGAAATACCTTCCATTGCTCATTGCTGAAACCATATGTTTCGTCCAGTAGATTTCCTCGTAAAATATCTCAGGGGAGATCACCTATAAATGTACAGGGTCAGCAGGAGTTCTTGGTTGAGAAGGTTCTCGATTCCAAGTTGTCCCGGGGTCGGCTTTATTTTTTGGTACATTGGAGAGGTTATGGGCCAGAGGAAAGGTCTTGGGTCCTGGATGAGGATCTTCATGCCCCGAGGCTCAAAAGGGCATTTTTTCGAGAATTTCCTCAGAAACCTGGCTTTAGGGGTTCCTTGACCCCTTCTCAAGGGGGGGGTACTGTTAGGCGCCGGGGTCCGCTCGTCGGTGCGGCCCGGCGCCTAGCAACCAGGGACGCCGTGCGCGTACAGCCGCCGGCTCCCTGGCAACGCTAGACGCCGGGCGCACGGAGCCGCTCTGACCCTAGCAATGGGGACGCCACGTTCGGGCCGCGTTCCCCGTTGCTGGGTCTGTTCTAATTGTATCATGATGTGCTGATTGTATCATGGTGTGCTGGCCGTGCAGCATGCAAGCTGCACGGCATTAATTGTGATGACCCAGTCTGGCTCCTGATTGGGGAGCTCACACTTATAAGCACCCTTTGGACTTCTCACAGACGCCGGTGATAGCTTCCTGTTTGCCTTTGTCAGTTGCAGAGAGTTTCCAGTCCTGCTCAATCCGGTTGTTCCTGTCCTCAGTGGTCCTGTACTCGGATATTTGTCATCTATTCCTGGAGTCTGACCGAGCACCTTTAACATCCTGTGGTGTTCGTGAGTCGCGGCGCAGCCGTGTGTTGCGGCTTGTCCGCTTACTGTTTATTATTTAGTATATTTGTGTTCTGGAGCTTTTGCGGAGGATTCCGCTCCCACAGATCCACTCTGGTATCCAGCGGTGCTGGATAGGAGTAACGGATCAGTGGATCTTTGGTTGTCCTTTTCCCTGGCGGCTAGTCCGCACACACCTTGGTTTAAGTTAGTTAGCTTGTAACCCCTGGCCTGGTTGCTTAGTCAGAGGGCCCCTTGTTATCACCCTGTCTCGGATTTCCCTTTGTCTCCCATTAAGACCTGAGGGGGCATCGGGGTTGGGCAGACATAATCCGCCCTTCGAACGCGGCTGCCATGGGCTCAAGCAACCATAGTCTCGCAGGGGATTTCTGATAACACGGGCGAGACAACGGAGTTAGGGCGCCAGGGGTTACTAGGCTCTCCTGCTCCCATAACCAGCAAATCTTCCCAGTACTCAGACCTCTGCCATTAGATCTCCTCTGGTCTGGAGTACGGGAATCATAACACCATCTACATTGTATACCTGTGGTGTCTTTTTTTCTTTATACTATAAACGCAGTCTGCTGACAGTGTCCACCAGGTCCATTATACTGTATATAGCAGTACGGTAGGCCACTGCTGTACCTACCTCTGTGTCGTCACTCGTCGTCCATAAGTATACTATCCATCCATCTACATTGTATACCTGTGGTGTCTTTTTTTCTTTATACTATAAACGCAGTCTGCTGACAGTGTCCACTAGGTCCATTATACTGTATATAGCAGTACGGTAGGCCACTGCTGTACCTACCTCTGTGTCGTCACTCGTCATACATAAAGTATACTATCCATCCATCTACATTGTATACCTGTGGTGCCTTTTAGTTGTGCACATTAAAATATGGAGAACAAAAATGTGGAGGTTAAAAAAATAGGGGAAGATCAAGATCCACTTCCACCTCGTGCTGAAGCTGCTGCCACTAGTCATGGCCGAGACGATGAAATGCCATCAACGTCGTCTGCCAAGGCCGATGCCCAATGTCATAGTACAGAGCATGTAAAATCCAAAACACAAAAGATCAGTAAAAAAATGACCCAAAAATCTAAATTAAAAGCGTCTGAGGAGAAGTGTAAACTTGCCAATATGCCATTTACAACACGGAGTGGCAAGGAACGGCTGAGGCCCTGGCCTATGTTCATGGCTAGTGGTTCAGCTTCACATGAGGATGGAAGCACTCATCCTCTCGCTAGAAAAAAGAAAAGACTTAAGCTGGCAAAAGCACAGCAAAGAACTGTGCGTTCTTCGAAATCACAAATCCCCAAGGAGAGTCCAATTGTGTCGGTTGCGATGCCTGACCTTCCCAACACTGGACAGGAAGAGCTTGCGCCTTCCACCATTTGCACGCCCCCCTGCAAGTGCTGGAAGGAGCACCCGCAGTCCAGTTCCTGATAGTCAAACTGAAGATGTCAGTGTTGAAGTACACCAGGATGAGGATATGGCTGTTGCTGGCGCTGGGGAGGAAATTGACAAGGAAGATTCTGATGGTGAGGTGGTTTGTTTAAGTCAGGTACCCTGGGAGACACCTGTTGTCCGTGGGAGGAATATGGCCATTGACATGCCTGGTCAAAATACAAAAAAAATCAGCTCTTCGGTGTGGAATTATTTCATCACAAATGCGGACAACAGGTGTCAAGCCGTGTGTTGCCTTTGTCAAGCTGTAATAAGTAGGGGTAAGGACGTTAACCACCTCGGAACATCCTCCCTTATACGTCACCTGCAGCGCATTCATCATAAGTCAGTGACAAGTTCAAAAACTTAGGGCGACAGCGGAAGCAGTCCACTGACCAGTAAATCCCTTCCTCTTGTAACCAAGCTCCCACAAACCACACCACCAACTCCCTCAGTGTCAATTTCCTCCTTACCCAGGAAAGCCAATAGTCCTGCAGGCCATGTCACTGGCAAGTCTGGCGAGTCCTCTCCTGCCTGGGATTCCTCGGATGCATCCTTGAGTGTAATGCCTACTGCTGCTGGCGCTGCTGTTGTTGCTGCTGGGAGTCGATCGTCATCCCAGAGGGGAAGTCGGAAGACCACTTGTACTACTTTCAGTAAGCAATTGACTGTCCAACAGTCCTTTGCGAGGAAGATGAAATATCACAGCAGTCATCCTGCTGCAAAGCGGATAACTGAGGCCTTGGCAGCCTGGGCGGTGAGAAACGTGGTTCCGGTATCCATCGTTACTTCAGAGCCAACTATTGACTTGATTGAGGTACTGTGTCCCCAGTACCAAATACCATCTAGGTTCCATTTCTCTAGGCAGGCGATACCGAAAATGTACACAGACCTCAGAAAAAGAGTCAACAGTGTCCTAAAAAATGCAGTTGTACCCAATGTCTGTTATGATTCCTGAACTCCAGACCGGAGGAGATCTTATGACAGGGATCTGAGTTCAGGAAAATAAGCTGGTTGTGGGAGCTGGAAGGCCTAGTAACCCCTGGCGCCCTAACTCCGTTGTCTCGCCCGTGTTATCAGAAATCCCCTGCGAGACTATGGTTGCTTGAGCCCATGGCAGCCGCGTTCGAAGGGCGGATTATGTCTGCCCAACCCCGATGCCCCCGCAGGTCTTAATGGGAGACAAGGGGAAGTCCGAGACAGGGTGATAACAAGGGGCCCTCTAACTAAGCAACACGGCCAGGGGTTACAAGCTGACTTAACTAAATCAAAAGGTATGTGCGGATTTGCCGCCAGGGAAAAGGACAACCAAAGATCCACTGATCCGACACTCCTATCCGGCACCGCTGGACACCAGAGTGGATCTGTGGAAGCGGAATCCTCCGCAAAACTCCAGAACACAATATAAACAAAATAATAAATAGTAGCGGACTAGCCGCAACACACGGCTGCGCCGCGACTCACGAACACCACCAGATGTTAAAGGTGCTCGGTCAGACTCCAGGAACAGATGGTAACTTCCGAGTACAGGATCTCTGAGAACAGGAACAACCAAATAGACCGGGACTGGGAACTCTCTGCAGCAGACAAGGCAAACAGGAAACTATCACCGGCGTCTGTAGGAAGTCCTGAGGATGTCTTTATTCAGGCACCCTCCAATCAAGATCCAGACAGGACAATCAAAAGAAATGCCGTGCAGCTTGCATGTTGCACGGCCAGCACATAATCAGGGCAATAGGATAGACCCAGCAACGGGGAACGCGGCTGCACGTGGCGTCCCCGTTGCTAAGGCCAGAGGCGGCTCCGTGCGCCCAGCGTCTCAGCGTTGCCAGGGAGCCGGCGGCTGAACGCGCCCGGCGTCCCTGGTTGCTAGGCGCCGGGCCGCACGGCCGAGCGGACCCCGGCGCCTAACAGTACCCCCCCCTTGAGGAGGGGTCAAGGAACCCCCAAAGCCCGGTTTCCGAGGAAATTCATGAAAAAATGCCCTTTTCAGCCTCGGGGCATGAAGGTCTTCATCCAGGACCCACGACCTTTCCTCTGGCCCATAACCTCTCCAATGCACCAAAAAATAAAGCCGACCCCGGGACAACTTGGAATCGAGAACCTTCTCAACCAAGAACTCTTGCTGACCCTGTACATTAACTGGTGATCTCCCCTGAGATTTTTTACGAGGAAATCTGCTGGACGAAACATATGGTTTAAGCAATGAGCAATGGAAGGTATTTCCGATCCGTAAAGTCTTTGGTAAACGTAACCGGAAAGCAACTGGATTGACTTTTTTGATAATGAGAAATGGTCCAATAAATCTAGGACCCAATCTGGCTGAAGTTTGTCGAAGTTTGATGTTGCGAGTCGACAACCACACCCTGTCTCCTACTTTAAAAGTGCACGGCCGCCGGAGCCTGTCAGAAAATTTCTTTTCCCGGAAAGCTGCTTTTCTGAGAGCCAGGTGCACTTTTTTCCAAATAAGTTTAAGATGAGAGGTCAGGGCCAGAGAGGAGACAGAGGAATGTTGAAAAAATGAATTAGCTCTGGGGTGGAAACCAAAAACTGCAAAAAATGGAGACACATTGGTGGAGGAATGACAGGCATTATTATAAGCAAACTCCGCCAATGGAAGAAACTCAGACCAGTCATTTTGGAGTTTGGCCGAGTACAAACGCAAATATTGTTTTAGAGATTGGTTAACTCTCTCAGTCTGTCCATTGGATTGTGGATGATAGCCGGAGGTTAATGATAATTTCATCTTTAACGAAGCACAAAAAGATTTCCAAAATTGCGCAATGAATTGTGGACCCCTGTCAGAAACAATATCGGTGGGTAACCCATGGAGTCTGAAAACATGACGGAGGAATAAGACTGCCAATCCCTGGGCAGATGGCAATCGGGGAAGAGCGATGAAATGGGCCATTTTGCTAAAACGGTCCACTACTACCCATATGACTCGGCATCCTGCTGACAGAGGGAGGTCCACCACAAAATCCATGGAGATATGCGACCATGGCCTAAGGGGAACATTCAAGGGCATAAGTTGACCAATGGGCAAAGAACGAGGAACTTTATGCTGTGCACAGACCTGACATGAAAAAACAAACTCTTTAATGTCTTTGGAAAGACCAGGCCACCATACTGAACGGGATATCAATTCCAAAGTCTTGGCGATTCCAGGATGCCCGGCAACTTTGCTATCATGGAACTCTGCCAAAACAGTTGCTCTCAAAAATTCAGGGACAAAAAGACGACCAGCAGGAGTATTTCCAGGAGCTTGATGCTGAAGCAGCTTTAATTGGGAAAATACATCCTGTGTGAGACCTGCCTGAATGACTGAAGACGAAAGTATGGGGGTAACAGGACTGTTGTCTTGAACCGGAAGGAAACTGCGTGACAGGGCATCTGCCTTGGTATTCTTGGAACCTGGTCTGAAGGTGATAATGAATTTGAAACGAGTAAAAAATAAAGCCCAACGAGCCTGTCGGGCATTCAGTCGTTTAGCCGATTCAATGTATTGAAGATTTTTGTGATCAGTCAAAACTGAAATGGTATGGGTCGCTCCTTCAAGCCAATGTCTCCACTCCTCGAAAGCCCATTTAATAGCCAGCAATTCCCGGTGTCAAAGTCAGAAAAATGTCTCAATGCACGTTGCCATATTTGCACCGCACACTGGTCCGCGCTGCGCGTGCGTACGCTCTCCCGTGGAAGCGCATACCCGCAATAGCGTGCACACGCAGGCGCGGTATGCGTATTTACGGTAGAGTTTATGTGGTCGTAGCGTGCGACTCATTCGTTACATATTTTCACAATTAATGTAGTTTATAGATCATGGTCCCATTGATAGATTCTGAAAGTTTGGTTAAAATACAATGTCCCAGAGCTGAGGAATCCCTCTTTATATCGTACGAAGGGTCTAACAGGAATCATACAGCAGTGTTTGGTACCCATCGGAAGAGTATTTAATTAGCAATATTCCGGTGTTGGTTTGGAGCGTATTAATCGCTCGTGCGAATAGTTATGGACATAAGAAGTTTATGTCCATTTCTATTATTTACACATACTCAGGTATGCGGCGGGAAACCCAGTTTCCCACCCACCTGAGCTGTTGGAAATCGTCACAGCCCACCTGTATGAATCACCCTATGACCTTTTGTTATGATGCAGGGCCGAATTCCTTCGGCCAATGGACAATGGGATTGTAGGACCAGGAGATTGCATTGTGTGTGGGGCATAAATAGGCAGGCCGACCACATCCAGCTCTCACTCTCTCATCAACGGTTATCTGCTGATAGCCGGGAGCTGGATATCGAGGCGCAGGCGATCATACCCTTTGTGCGTAAGTTTCTCTCCGTAATCATTGTCTTTCTGTGAGCCAATTTCTCTCTCTCTCTCTCCCTCTCTCTCTCTGTTCTGTTCTCTCATATCTCCCCTAGACTAGGCTAGTATTGTATTGTATTAGATAGTATTGTATTGTATTGTATTTAGGTCAGTGTAGTATTGTCTTTTTGTATTTATTGTTTAGTTCTGTGGTTAGGAAGTCTCTGTTATATTGTAGTGTATCATTTGTACTGTTATCCCCTTTTACAAGTATATTAGATATAATACAGTTAATAGGCTTTGGAACCTAAACCAGTATCTGTGTATTTTCTATAGTGTTAAGTGTTCACTTGAGCGTCGGTGACGCTCAAGCAGCTTTGTAGTTAGTCAGGTTACACAAGGTTGCATTTACACCCTGTACTCACATTAAGGTATTCAGTGTATTTCATTGGTATAAGGTTTTAACATAAAGGTATAGTGTTGTGAGCGTCTGCATCGCTGGTGACCTCCTCGTGGTCTCGAGCGTACGCTACGCTACAGCGAATCATTCCCCTAGACATAGCCAATAACGTGTCCTGTGATCACTGGGCCGTGAGCGAACGTGACGCTTGAGCGTCTCGCCTACGGCTGAGCGATCGCTACGCCAATAGCGTACCATTACGGTACTTCTTAAGCAAACAGCGTACAGTGTTCTTAGCTTCATAAAGGGTTGTTTATACGACAAGGAATTTAGCATTGTCAATTGGGGGCCTCGTCCTATACTTCTCACATCTGCACTAGGTAGATCAGCAGACATTATCCCCCAGCAAAGGGTGGGAGGTTGTCTCGCAGTTGCTGGCGGGATAAGCGTCTGCTTCGCTTAGACAAAGAGTGCTGAAGGAATCCGGTAACCGGAAGTAAGAACAAAACGCTTGTGTCTTTTTAAAACTGTTTATTTTTCTTCTGTCTTGCGTATACACGCACGCATACATTTATCTGCATTTCTGTTTCATTTTCGTATATCACTATTCCTGTTTGCCAATTTTTATAGTTGATAGAAAGTGCTAAAAAGAGATTTGCTGTTATTTCATAGTAAAGGTAATAGTTAAAGTATAGAACAAACACACGGTTTGTCTGAGATACAAGGCAGTCAGTGTGGATTGCGGTAGATGATCAGGGATCATTTACATTGATAAAAATATATTGTGTTACGGTGGATCTTTGCATTGCGTACACGTGTCGCTAACAAAGACTAGCGTACGCAATCCAAAGGCAGACGCACGCAGCGTACATTACGCAACGTAGCGTCCGGTTACGCCCACGTAGCTCAAGTTGTGATAAAGTGAAGTAACGCAAAGGCGATAATTAACGCACAGCGGTAGATAACGCGACGCGGTAAATAACGCAAATCTATTTTTGGAAAAATCTGAAATTTAGTTTAACAGATCCTGCTCCTAATTGGTAACACTTTTGGCCTAAAGACAATTTCTGCGCAGAAATAGATATAGAAACAAAGTGTACATGTGTTGAGTGAGTGTGTTTTGTATACAAAAGTTTATATAACTTTAAGGTGGAACCAAAAGGAAAGCCGGGTACTCGTCAAGGGACATACGTGTAAGTGACATATACGGTGGCTAGGGAGGCATCCCTGGTTAAATAATATTTGAGCATTAGAGTATAGCGGACCATAAGGTAACAAGACCAGGAGGTCATAAGGTAACAAGACCAGGAGGTCGTAAGGTAAAAGGTCCGCTATAAAAGTCCAGTGGCACAACGCCTGGGGTGTTGGTGCAGAACCCATATAGGCCATAAGCTCTTGCTGAAGGAATCGCGGCCGGAAACATCGATTCCATTGGTCTTTCAGTACATGACAAGTAGTGCTCGTGTACTGAACGATTGGACCGCACGTAATTGTGTGCAGTAGTTAGTGATCTGACCTAATACCATTAGAGTAAAGTGGTCACAAACGCTATTTGTACATTCTGACGTGATTTGTGTAATTTTTTATTTTTGGAAGGGAAGTTCGCTGGTCACTCAGGAACTATCTAACAACCCCACCTTTACTGGAAAGAGTAAGTGTCCTGCGGGTAACCCTCATATGTTCCAGTAAACTGAAGGTTCCATAGGGGCCCTGTATCGAGTACGCCAGCACCACGTCGGTGTGATCAGGTCGTATTGGTCGAGGTGGGCGAGTGAGTGGGGTACTCGGTAAACCGCCACCGCCGGCCTACTGTGGAGTAATTTGGTTGTCTGTAAAGGCTTGCTGAAAACCTTGATACAGAGATCCAAGGAGGACTAAGCAACACCTGCAGACTATGGGGGCCAGTTGCTCAGGTAGGGGGCGATCAACCCTGGTTCAGGTTGATTCTGTGAACCGACCAGTTGGGTCGGCACGATATGTAATGTGTGAAAAATACGGTAGTCACACAGAGGTTTTATGTGATGAATGGGAGAGAATGACAGTACAAGACAGGGACAAATTCCCAAGAATAGGTAGCTTTAGTCCAGAAGTGTTACAAAATTTAAGGAGGAGGATATGTCTCGTAAAATCAGCAAAGAGACGAATTCAGCATCATGATTGTTTACAGTTATGGCACCAGGAAGGTGAGATACAGAGAGGGTTGGCTCTGGCGGCAGGATCTGGGGCAGTCAGGAAGTTGATTGCCACAGCTCCTCCCCCACCATACATTGCAGGAGAGAAGTTGATTGCGGAGAGAAACGCACTGGGTTGTAAAACACAAACTCTTAGTAACACTGTAAATGTTAATGATGTTAACCAAATAACTCATGCAAGTATTAACCCGTGCAAGTTGTACCCTGTTTTGAACCTTCCTCAGGAGTGTGATCAAGAAGACGATTCAGCAACAATTTCAGCTCTCTCTCTTGCGGCCACCATAGCAGAGACCACAGTAGGCACAGCGACACCCACGAGATTAGTGAAAGCCCCTAGCGGAGGGATAGGTGAGGTCGTGTCAACGGGTAAGTACGGCACCATGCACTACACTGAAACAATTGTACCACAACAAGCAGTAGAATCTACACAGGAAGAGGCTGTTAGAATTGCTCCTGTAAGGGTAATAGCAGTTCCCAATGGAAAAACAGATGTGTCTGGAGCCACTCCCATAAGGAACATTGCCATGTACACTCCATTTTCCAGAATGGAATTAAGAACAATAGTGTCCGAATTTCCTGACCCCAGGAAGGATTTAGTTGCTAGCCAAAAATACATCAGGGATTTAGGTAACACGGTAGAACCCAACAACAAGGATTGGCAGATACTGCTAAGAGCTTGTTTACCTTCCAATGTTGATGCAACTCAGTTTTTAGCTGATTGTGCATTGGATAAAGATGTACCGCTTACAGACGTGTACAACAAGGATAATGTAAAAAGGATAAATTTACAGCTAAAAGAGTATTTCCCTGCCGTTGTTAAATGGAATAAAATATTTTCCATTAAGCAAAAGGAGTCCGAAACGGCAACAGAATATTTTCACCGGGCACTATTAGAAATGGCAAAGTACACTGGTATAGAAGACATTAAGACCAACCCAAACCATCGAGAAGTAGCAGTATCTGTACTGATGGATGGTTTGAAAGAAACATTAAAAGCTAGGGTACAGACCACGCAGCCATGTTGGCGAGGTCTGTCAGTGTCCACCTTGAGAGAGGCTGCTATTGATCACGACAGAAATATCACTAGGCACAGGGAGTCGCAAAGTGATAAGTTGATGTCCGTAAGTATACAGGCGCTGACCACAAGGCAGCCTGCGTATGTACCACCGAATCCTGTGGGTAAGGCAAGTGTAATAACATGTTTTTCTTGTAACAGACCGGGACACTTTGCACGAGAATGTAGAACAAAGAATGTACAAAGATCTTTTCAACCCCCTAGACAACAACACAACACACGACATTGGGAGCAGGGTCCACAGAGGCGGAGTTTTGAGCCACATACAGGGGAAACAAAAAGATATCCCCCGAACAGAGATTGGCATGCCTCTGGTAGTTCCCAGCTAACTCCCCCACAAGTAGTTGCTGCCAATGGGATTCAGGGAGGTCAGCATACCCAATAGGGGTGTGGCCATACCTGTAATCTGCAGCCAGTTAAGTTGATTGCCAGTCTTGGAAGCGAACCAGAGATTGCAATCAATGTAGCTGGTAAAACTTTAAACTTTCTTGTAGACACAGGGGCGGCCAAGTCAGTGATAAATTCGACAGTGGGCATGAGAACCACTGGTAGGACAATTCCAGCCATGGGAGTAACAGGAGTAGTCCAGCACTACCCTGTTAGCAAACCAGCCGAGATTACAATAGGGCCTTTGCATACCAAGCATTCCTTTTTGCTGGCTGCATCTGCACCAACTAATCTCCTGGGTAGAGACTTACTATGTAAAATGGGTTGCGTCATTTATTGTACTCCTGAAGGTGTATTCTTGGACATCCCTGAGAATCACGCTCAGGAAGTACGAGACATGTTAGACTCCCCATCAAAATTAATGTCACATTCCATTATGACAAATAGGAATCCATCCCAAATAGAAGAGATGACATCTCAGATACCAGAGTCGCTTTGGACAAAAGATGGACAGGACACTGGATTAATGGCAAATGTAGCTCCAGTAGTTGTGCAAGTAAAAGATGGTAGGATAGCTCCAAAAATCCCACAGTATCCTCTGAAGCCAGAGGTGGAGTTAGGAGTTTTTCCCGTAATAGAGCGCTTGCTACAACAGGGCATTCTAGTAAGAACGTCCAGCACAGCAAATAGTCCCATCTTCCCTGTTAAAAAGAGTGGGGGGAGGGGTTACAGGCTAGTGCAGGATCTAAGGGGGATTAACAAAATAGTTGAGAGTCAGTTCCCCGTAGTGCCTAATCCAGCTGTCATCCTAATGCAAATTCCTCCCACTGCCAAATTTTTCACTGTTATTGACCTCTGCTCCGCTTTCTTTTCGGTACCTCTGCACCCTGACAGCCAATATTTGTTTGCATTCACATACAGAGGAGTCCAATACACGTGGACTCGGTTACCCCAAGGTTTCATAGATAGTCCAAGTATATTTTCTCAGGCTTTGCATGATTGTTTACAGTCTTTCCAACCGGAAAGTGGATCAGTGTTGATACAGTACGTGGATGATCTACTACTGTGTTCTGATTCATTGGAGGCATCCCTGAAGGATACGAAACAGCTCCTGTTTCATCTTTCAGACACAGGTCACAAGGTCTCCAAAGACAAGTTGCAATTATGCCAAGCTAAGGTAAAATACTTGGGACACTGTCTAACACAAGGACTGAGACACCTGACCGCTGATAGAATCCAAGCCATTAGAGACATGACACTGCCACAAACCCAGCAACAGATCAGGACGTTTTTAGGAATGTGTGGGTATTGCCGTAATTGGATCCCAGGGTTTTCCATATTGGCGCTACCTTTGCAGGAAATGGTCTCTTCAAACAAACCTGATCGGATTTCGCATACAGACGAATCTGAAACAGCATTTGAGAGACTCAAACAGTGCCTAACGCAGGCACCAGCACTAGGTATGCCAGACTATGGGAAACCCTTTGAACTATACGGAACAGAAAGTGCTGGGTGCGCAGCAGGTGTACTAACACAAAAACACGGTGATGCCAGCAGGCCAATTGCATACTACAGCGCTCAGCTAGACACGGTAGCGCGATCCCTCCCCACATGCTTGCGTAGCGTTGCGGCGATAGCATTGCTAGTGACAAAAAGCGAAGATGTCGTGCTAGGCCACAACCTCACAATCCATACACCGCATGCGGTATCTGCCTTATTGAATTCTGCCCAAACCAGACACGTCTCATCAGCAAGGTTTACAAGATGGGAATTGGCATTAATGGCCCCCGTAAACATCACCATAAGGAGATGCAGTGCATTAAACCCTGCGACATTTCTCCCAGGTGTGCCTGGACAGGCACAAAGGGTGGGAGGTGAGAGTGATGGGGAAGGAGGATTTAATGCAAAGGAAGATGCACATGATTGTATGGAATATTTGACCCAAAATTTTACCGCAAGGCCTGACATCAGTGACAATCCACTAGAAGATGCAGAACTCACGTTCTACACGGACGGTAGTTGTCACAGACAGTCAGACTCGGGAGACTTGTGTACTGGATACGCAGTCGTAGATGACCAAGACACCATAGAAGCGGAACCGCTAGGCCCACCTCACTCAGCCCAGGTTGCTGAACTGGTCGCCCTAACCAGAGCATGTGAATTGGCTAAGGGTAAGTCTGCCAATATCTACACCGATTCTAGATACGCGTTCGGGGTAGTACATGATTTCGGAGCGCTATGGCGTCTCAGAAATTTCATGACGGCAGCTGGTACACCGATAGCGCATGCAGCTCACATAAAAAGGCTTCTAACAGCGATACAGGAACCCGACAGAGTGGCTGTTATCAAATGTAAAGCACATACATATAGTCAAGACCCAGTGTCACTTGGTAACAGCCGAGCAGACGAAGCCGCAAAGCTTGCAGCTGCTACCCCCATACAGACAGACACCACACAACTGATGGTATTTAATACCATCAACACACAGAAGTTGTGTGAGATGCAGAATTTGTGTTCCACACAGGAAAGAGCAGTCTGGAAGGCAAAGGGATATGGCCAGGAGTCCTCAGGGCTCTGGACGGATGGACATGGTAAACCGGTGGCCCCCAGGGCATACCTTCCATGTCTGGCTGAAGCAGCTCACGGGCTGACTCATCTAGGCAAGGAGGGGATGTGCAAATTGGTAAGAGCATACTGGTGCGCCCCAGGATTCTCCTCTCATGCGGGTAAAAGAGCAATGTCATGCCTTACCTGTCTGAGAAAGAATATTGGAAAGGCAATACCTACAGAACCATCCCATATCCCACCTGCCGGCGGCCCTTTCCAAGTAATACAAATTGACTTCATTCAATTACCCCCATGTAGAAATTTGAAATATGTACTTGTTTGTATAGATGTTTTCTCGAATTGGGTCGAAGCTTTTCCAGCAGCTACAAATACCGCTATGTTTACAGCTAAGAAAATTGTGCAAGAATTTGTATGTAGATATGGTATCCCTAGAATCATTGAAAGTGATAGGGGTACCCATTTTACAGGAGATGTCTTTCAAGGAATGTGTAAGTTGATGGGAATTGATAGCAAGCTGCACACTCCGTACCGTCCACAGGCGAGTGCGAAGGTCGAAAGAGTGAACAGCACTATTAAAAATAAATTGAGTAAAGTAATGGCAGAGACAGGATTGACGTGGCCAGAAGCTTTACCCATTGTTTTGTATAGCATCAGAACCACTCCCAGGTCCCCTCTTAATCTGTCTCCCTTTGAAATTCTGTTTGGTCGACAACCGCATGTCATGATTAACCCTCAGGATGATTTGAAATGTAACAATGAAGTAACTGTAAAGTACTTGATTAACATGAGTAAACAGTTGAGGAATCAAAATGATAATCTGAAGTTGGTGATTCCTGATTTACCAGATAGTAATTGTCATGACATTGAACCTGGGGATTATGTAATGATACGAAATTTTCTACGCTCAGGTTGTCTTATTGATAGATGGGAAGGACCATACCAGGTCTTATTGACTAGCACCACAGCATTGAAGGTTGCTGAGAGAGAGACTTGGGTCCATTCATCCCACTGCAAAAAGGTTGCTGATCCAGAGAAGTCCCGTGATAAGGAACAGACGGTAGAGGTTGTATCACTGGAGTGTCTGTTCCAGGAGGACTGAGGCGGCACCTGAGCCTTGAAGATCGAAAGCAGCTGTCGACTCCCCTCTCCCTTTTATTGTTTTCTCCACTCCCCATCCCCTCTCCCTTAAAAAATTTCTTTTTCCCCCTTCTCATTCTTCTCTATTTCCTCCTCAAAGATGGACTTGCCCCAAGAGACTGTGATCCGGATTTTGATGTTAACCATGATGTTGACCAGAGCAGTCTGTTCCGGCGAGAGTACCATAGAGGTCGAGAGAGGTTCTGGAATGGGTTCCGATTATGATGATGGAGGCATAGTTTTCCAAGATCAACCAAACCAACAAGCAAAGGCGAGTATCAGAAAACGATCCGATAGAAGAAATTGTGATGGATTGTTAGCTGAAGAAAATTGTATCTGTAGGCTCTGTGATAATCTGGTTGAAGATGGATGCATAAAGAAATGCCAATCTAGTTTTAATATCCATATGGACCGGCATCCATTGAGTGACTATCACTCTCTAGTGGGTAACGTGTTAAACCAAACAGATTGTTGGGTATGCTCTCAAGTACCTCAGGGTCACAGTAAATCAGGGCTAGTACCATTTCCTTTAACGTTAGGGGAGGTACTTGAGCTAAGTGGTGGGAGACCGGTGGACCGGAGGTTTAACATCTCCAGCCCTCCTAGTTTGAAGCTCCACCAATACCATGTGGATAGGTCCCTCATATGTTTTAACATCTCCAATCCCAGAAAACCGGGAAATTGGGAAGTGTCATGGAGCAACCTTACCATGACCTTTTCACATAGAGCAGATAGAATGCCTACAGATACAGAGCTCGTACGCCACATAGCCAGTAGAGGAAAATCTTTTCGGTATCGATATACCTTAGGAAATAGGATTACTAGAGTTGGAGAGGTATCACCAGGATACTGTGCACATATCGTACAAACCGATACGTGCATTAGGCAGATGGAAGAATTAGGGTCAGGAGATTTCACCTGGAAGGTTTGTAACATGGTCATGTCCTTCTCCGTCCCATATGTTCTCCCCGATGATGCATATTTCATATGCGGGAGAAAGGCGTACAAGTGGCTTGCCCCAAACTCTGAAGGATTGTGTTATATTGGAAAAGTATTGCCTGAAGTGATGACTGTTACACATGACAAAATGAAGGACATACACCGTGGTGCCCAAGCTCCTTATACTCACACTCATTACGAGCACCGAGTTAAAAGACAACTGTCAGAAAGGTTAGAGCATCCGGCCTCTGATCTTATCCATGAATCCACCGGGATTCAGGTTCTGGTAGCGTTAGATTTCACTCGCACCGCTCGAGGTGTGATGAATTATAGATACATTTCCGCACTCGCCAATTTGTTAGATAATATCACTGAAATGTATGATGACACGTTTAGATACACTGGAAGAGAACTTCAAGCTTACAAAACAGAACTAGTTCAGCATAGGATGGTTCTTAATTATCTTACAGCAGTAACAGGCGGATATTGTGTTACATTGGCAACACAGTACGGCATAAAGTGTTGCACGTATATCACAAATAGAACCGAGGATCCGGTAGAGGTCATAGACCAAAAGATGGACGATATTCTGCAATTAAAGTGGGAATTTCGTCGAAAACACAATCTCACCCTTGCTGCTGTAGGTAATGAGCTGACTGGTTGGGTGTCATGGTTGAACCCGCGAAATTGGTTCTCCGGTTTAGGAGACTGGGCTCAAGGAGTCATAATGGATGTTGGAAAGTTTCTACTATGTATCTTGGGTGTCGTTATATCGATTGGATTGATATTTAGATGCGGGCAGGCTTTAATGAGGTGCAAACAAAGTACAAAAGTGATGAGCTTGAGGAGCGAGGAAACCGTAATTAACCTGGATTTGATTTATGACCCAATGATAGAAACCAGAATGTGATGAAAATGCGATTATACGGTCCGTTTCTTTCACCTGTTTTTCTGCTTTTCTCCAAGATACAAAGACCCCCTTGGACGAGGAAGCTGACGAGACGAGATGTATACAGACAACGGATTGACCAAAGAAGAAGATTTGACAACTTTAAATATGGACACTTGATGAACTTTGCCATGGATCCCCAGTTTCCCTAGTACTTTTAAACTCACGCTAGCCCAACATTTTTTTTGTAAATCTGATGGCTCAGACAAAGCTATTTGCTCATGCCCAAGGAGCAATACAGCGCAAAGAAGACGACTCTCAACAGATACCGAAAACAACTTCGACGACAGATGTACATTTCCCTGACATAGAATATCATTGCATTTTTCGTAAGTGTTCTTTATCTTCATCTCTGCAACCCCCAGGTAACGACACACATAGACGATAGGGAATACAGGCACAGATAGCAGCAACCACATACCTCCCCCATTCATGTATCATCAACTAAAATGTGCATCCCCATTTTGTTACAACCACAGCCGAAATGAGCTCGGTAGAGTTTGACAGCCCATCCACAGACCTGTACCACAGGACAAGAAGGAATTCAAATGTATACTTCGCAATACCTCGAAGCTTGATTTACCACACGTACGGCACGATGATACATGACCCTCCAAACATGGACTCATACACACATGCTTCTACTTTCTCACTAGGTCATACCCTCTTCACACCTACTCCACTCTTCTCCCCTACCCAACCATGGAAATCAATTAACCCCTGACTTACATTTTTCTCCTTAAATGTTTTGTGGCAGTTATTATTGACTGCCAAAGGGTGGACTGTCAAAGTCAGAAAAATGTCTCAATGCACGTTGCCATATTTGCACCGCACACTGGTCCGCGCTGCGCGTGCGTACGCTCTCCCGTGGAAGCGCATACCCGCAATAGCGTGCACACGCAGGCGCGGTATGCGTATTTACGATAGAGTTTATGTGGTCGTAGCGTGCGACTCATTCGTTACATATTTTCACAATTAATGTAGTTTATAGATCATGGTCCCATTGATAGATTCTGAAAGTTTGGTTAAAATACAATGTCCCAGAGCTGAGGAATCCCTCTTTATATCGTACGAAGGGTCTAACAGGAATCATACAGCAGTGTTTGGTACCCATCGGAAGAGTATTTAATTAGCAATATTCCGGTGTTGGTTTGGAGCGTATTAATCGCTCGTGCGAATAGTTATGGACATAAGAAGTTTATGTCCATTTCTATTATTTACACATACTCAGGTATGCGGCGGGAAACCCAGTTTCCCACCCACCTGAGCTGTTGGAAATCGTCACAGCCCACCTGTATGAATCACCCTATGACCTTTTGTTATGATGCAGGGCCGAATTCCTTCGGCCAATGGACAATGGGATTGTAGGACCAGGAGATTGCATTGTGTGTGGGGCATAAATAGGCAGGCCGACCACATCCAGCTCTCACTCTCTCATCAACGGTTATCTGCTGATAGCCGGGAGCTGGATATCGAGGCGCAGGCGATCATACCCTTTGTGCGTAAGTTTCTCTCCGTAATCATTGTCTTTCTGTGAGCCAATTTCTCTCTCTCTCTCCCTCTCTCTCTCTGTTCTGTTCTCTCATATCTCCCCTAGACTAGGCTAGTATTGTATTGTATTAGATAGTATTGTATTGTATTGTATTTAGGTCAGTGTAGTATTGTCTTTTTGTATTTATTGTTTAGTTCTGTGGTTAGGAAGTCTCTGTTATATTGTAGTGTATCATTTGTACTGTTATCCCCTTTTACAAGTATATTAGATATAATACAGTTAATAGGCTTTGGAACCTAAACCAGTATCTGTGTATTTTCTATAGTGTTAAGTGTTCACTTGAGCGTCGGTGACGCTCAAGCAGCTTTGTAGTTAGTCAGGTTACACAAGGTTGCATTTACACCCTGTACTCACATTAAGGTATTCAGTGTATTTCATTGGTATAAGGTTTTAACATAAAGGTATAGTGTTGTGAGCGTCTGCATCGCTGGTGACCTCCTCGTGGTCTCGAGCGTACGCTACGCTACAGCGAATCATTCCCCTAGACATAGCCAATAACGTGTCCTGTGATCACTGGGCCGTGAGCGAACGTGACGCTTGAGCGTCTCGCCTACGGCTGAGCGATCGCTACGCCAATAGCGTACCATTACGGTACTTCTTAAGCAAACAGCGTACAGTGTTCTTAGCTTCATAAAGGGTTGTTTATACGACAAGGAATTTAGCATTGTCACCGGTTACCAACGTCGTAGTTGGATTCTGCAGATGAGAATTTCCTGGACATATAGGCACAAGGATGTAACTCAAGGGAATCTGGATCCTTCTGAGACAGGATAGCCCCTACTCCAACCTCCGAGGCATCAACCTCAACAATGAAAGGTAATTCTGGGTTGGGATGTCTAAGGACAGGGGCTGAGACAAAGGCTTGTTTTAAGGCCTGAAAAGATAACTCAGCTTCACATGACCAATTGGTAGGATCTGCTCCCTTCTTAGTAAGTGCCACAATAGGAGCAACTAGGTCAGAGAAAGAGTGAATAAATCTTCTATAGTAGTTTGCAAACCCTAAAAAGCGCTGAATTGCTTTTAAATTGGTGAATTGCGCCCAACTAAGGATGGCCTGGAGCTTTTTTGGTTCCATTCGGAATCCCCGAGGGGAAATAATGTACCCTAAAAAGGATACTTCTGTGACATGAAATTCACACTTTTCCAGCTTGGCATATAAGTGATTTTCACGTAATTTCTTTAGCACCTGACGCACCTGGGTAACATGCTGTTCCACGGAGTCAGAATATATCAAAATATCGTCTAAATAGACCACGACGAATCTTCCCAGAAACTCACGAAGCACATCATTAATGAGATCCTGGAAAACTGCCGGAGCGTTAGATAGGCCGAATGGCATGACCAGATACTCATAGTGGCCTGACTGAGTACTAAATGCCGTTTTCCATTCATCCCCTGACTTGATTCTGATGAGGTTATATGCTCCTCTCAGATCAATCTTAGAGAAAATAACAGCCGAACGTAGCTGATCAAAGATGACAGAGATCAGCGGCAGAGGGTAAGTATTCTTTACTGAGATTTTATTCAGAGCTCTAAAGTCAATGCAGGGTCTGAGTGAACCATCCTTCTTCTCTACGAAGAAGAACCCTGCACTTAAAGGGGATTTAGATGGCCTGATAAACCCTTTCCCAAGGCTTTCTTTCACATACTCATTCATGGCCACAGTTTCAGGACCAGACAATGCATATAACCTTCCTTTAGGCAACGTGGCACCAGGAATTAACTCAATGGTACAATCATAAGGCCTATGGGGAGGCAAAATATCTGCATTGCCCTTAGAAAACACATCAACAAAATCCTGGTATTCCCCAGGAATATGTGCGGAACCGGCGGCAGCTACTCGGATAGGAAGCATAATACATTCTTTATCACAGATGGTACCCCATTGTAGGATCTCCCCGGATTGCCAATCTATGATGGGATTATGAAAGGCCAGCCAAGGGTGACCCAGAACCACAGGAACTGCTGGACAATGGGTAAGGAAAAACTCAATCTTTTCAGAATGCAAAGCTCCCACCGAGAGCAAAACTGGAGGTGTACATAGAGAAATAACCCCATTGGACAAGGGACTCCCGTCTAAACCATGCATGGTGATACACCTATTCAAGGTTAGCTGAGGAATACCTAAGGCCTTGGCCCATGTTAAATCCATAAAGTTTCCTGCAGCTCCACTGTCCACAAAAGCAGAGACCGAGGAACAGAGGCTGCCATAGGAAACTTTAACAGGAACCAACAGTGAATTATTTGAGGAGATGAGCTGCAGACCAAAGTGAACCCCCTCACAACTCACTTGGTCAGGAAGTTTCCCGACTTGTTTGGACAACTACGGGCAAAATGTCCCTTACCTCCGCAGTATAAACACAGACCAGAATTTTGCCTCCTGGTTCTTTCTTCCGGAGACAATTTGGAGAGACCTATCTGCATAGGCTCCTCTATGTCTACAGGAATGGAAGGAACCCAGGAAGAGGACCCGACAGATGCCCCTTTTTCAGCCCTCCGCTCTCTGAGCCGACGATCTATCTTAATAGAGAGCTCCATGAGGTTATCGAGGGTCGCAGGAGCGGGATACTGGAGGAGACTGTCTTTTATAGATTCAGATAAGCCGAGGCGAAACTGACTGCGCAGGGCTGGGTCATTCCAGCCACAGTCGTTCGACCAACGGCGAAACTCCGTACAATAATTCTCTGCGGGATTCCTACCCTGTCTAAGAGCACGCAACTGACTTTCTGCGGATGCCTCTCTATCAGGGTCGTCATACAATAGCCCTAAAGATTTCAAAAAGGCGTCTACAGACGATAAGGCCGGATCGTCTGTCTTTAAACCAAAAGCCCAGGTCTGAGGATCCCCCTGGAGCAGAGAAATAATAATCCCAACCCGCTGAGCCTCTGTACCTGAGGTAACTGGTCTTAAACGAAAATACAGTTTGCAAGATTCTTTAAAATTAAAAAACTGCTTTCTATCCCCAGAAAAACGGTCAGGCAGATGCATTTTTGGTTCAGGGACGACCCTCGGGGAGGTCCGTAACAGATCTTCCTGTGAGCTCACCCGGAGGGACAGATCCTGAACCATCTGAGTAAGTTCCTGAATCTGACTAACTAGAAACTGGCCAGGATTTGGCCCAACACCGGTGGGATTCATGAGGCCGACAAAAATTCTCCCAACTGAATAAGTGAAAAAATTAACTCTTGTTCAAATTTTTTCTTTTGTCTGGCCGGTGATAATGTTATGATTCCTGAACTCCAGACCGGAGGAGATCTTATGACAGGGATCTGAGTTCAGGAAAATAAGCTGGTTGTGGGAGCTGGAAGGCCTAGTAACCCCTGGCGCCCTAACTCCGTTGTCTCGCCCGTGTTATCAGAAATCCCCTGCGAGACTATGGTTGCTTGAGCCCATGGCAGCCGCGTTCGAAGGGCGGATTATGTCTGCCCAACCCCGATGCCCCCGCAGGTCTTAATGGGAGACAAGGGGAAGTCCGAGACAGGGTGATAACAAGGGGCCCTCTAACTAAGCAACACGGCCAGGGGTTACAAGCTGACTTAACTAAATCAAAAGGTATGTGCGGATTTGCCGCCAGGGAAAAGGACAACCAAAGATCCACTGATCCGACACTCCTATCCGGCACCGCTGGACACCAGAGTGGATCTGTGGAAGCGGAATCCTCCGCAAAACTCCAGAACACAATATAAACAAAATAATAAATAGTAGCGGACTAGCCGCAACACACGGCTGCGCCGCGACTCACGAACACCACCAGATGTTAAAGGTGCTCGGTCAGACTCCAGGAACAGATGGTAACTTCCGAGTACAGGATCTCTGAGAACAGGAACAACCAAATAGACCGGGACTGGGAACTCTCTGCAGCAGACAAGGCAAACAGGAAACTATCACCGGCGTCTGTAGGAAGTCCTGAGGATGTCTTTATTCAGGCACCCTCCAATCAAGATCCAGACAGGACAATCAAAAGAAATGCCGTGCAGCTTGCATGCTGCACGGCCAGCACATAATCAGGGCAATAGGATAGACCCAGCAACGGGGAACGCGGCTGCACGTGGCGTCCCCGTTGCTAAGGCCAGAGGCGGCTCCGTGCGCCCAGCGTCTCAGCGTTGCCAGGGAGCCGGCGGCTGAACGCGCCCGGCGTCCCTGGTTGCTAGGTGCCGGGCCGCACGGCCGAGCGGACCCCGGCGCCTAACAATGTCCACTTAACCACGGACATGTGGACAAGTGGAGCAGGGCAGACTCAGGACTACATGACTGTGACAGCCCACTGGGTAGATGTATTGCCTCCCGCTGCAAGAACAGCAGCGGCGGCACCAGTAGCAGCATCTCGCAAACGCCAACTCGTTCCTAGGCAGGCTACGCTTTGTATCACCGCTTTCCAGAATATGCACACAGCTGAAAACCTCTTACGGCAATTGAGGAAGATCATCGCAGAATGGCTTACCCCAATTGGACTCTCCTGGGGATTTGTGGCATCGGACAACGCCAGCAATATTGTGCGTGCATTACATCTGGGCAAATTCCAGCACGTCCCATGTTTTGCACATACCTTGAATTTGGTGGTGCAGAATTATTTAAAAAATGACAGGAGCATGCAAGAGATGCTGTCGGTGGCCAGAAGAATTGCGGGCCACTTTCGGCGTACAGGCACCGCGTACAGAAGACTGGAGCACCACCAAAAACACCTGAACCTGCCCTGCCATCATCTGAAGCAAGAGGTGGTAACGAGGTGGAATTCAACCCTCTATATGCTTCAGAGGATGGAGGAGCAGCAAAAGGCCATTCAAGCCTATACATCTGGCCACGATATAGGCAAAGGAGGTGGAATGCACCTGTCTCAAGCGCAGTGGAGAATGATTTCAACGTTGTGCAAGGTTCTGCAACCTTTTGAACTTGCCACACGTGAAGTCAGTTCAGACACTGCCAGCCTGAGTCAGGTCATTCCCCTCATCAGGCTTTTGCAGAAGAAGCTGGAGACATTGAAGGAGGAGCTAAAACAGAGCGATTCCGCTAGGCATGTGGGACTTGTGGATGGAGCCCTTCATTCGCTTAACCAGGATTCACGGGTGGTCAATCTGTTGAAATCAGAGCACTACATTTTGGCCACCGTGCTCGATCCTAGATTTAAAACCTACATTGTATCTCTCTTTCCAGCAGACACAAGTCTGCAGAGGTTCAAAGACCTGCTGGTGAGAAAATTGTCAAGTCAAGCGGAACGTGGCCCGTCAACATCTCCTCCTTCACATTCTCCCGCAACTGGGGGTGCGAGGAAAAGGCTACGAATTCCGAGCCCACCCGCTGGCGGTGATGGAGGGCAGTCTGGAGCGAGTGCTGACATCTGGTCCGGACTGAAGGACCTGCCAACGATTACTGACATGTCGTCTACTGTCACTGCATATGATTCTCTCACCATTGAAAGAATGGTGGAGGATTATATGAGTGACCGCATCCAAGTAGGCACGTCAGACAGTCCGTACGTATACTGGCAGGAAAAAGAGGCAATTTGGAGGCCCTTGCAGAAACTGGCTTTATTCTACCTAAGTTGCCCTCCCTCCAGTGTGTACTCCGAAAGAGTGTTTAGTGCCGCCGCTCACCTTGTCAGCAATCGGCGTACGAGGTTACTTCCAGAAAATGTGGAGAAGATGATGTTCATTAAAATGAATTATAATCAATTCCTCCGTGGAGACATTCACCAGCAGCAATTGCCTCCAGAAAGTACACGGGGACCTGAGATGGTGGATTCCAGTGGGGACGAATTAATAATCTGTGAGGAGGGGGATGTACATAGTGAAAGGGGTGATGAATCGGACGATGATGATGAGGTGGACATCTTGCCTCTGTAGAGCCAGTTTGTGCAAGGAGAAATTGATTGCTTCTTTTTTGGTGGGGGCCCAAACCAACCAGTCATTTCAGTCACAGTCGTGTGGCAGATCCTGCCGCTGAAATGATGGGTTCGTTAAAGTGTGCATGTCCTGTTTATACAACATAAGGGTGGGTGGGAGGGCCCAAGGACAATTCCATCTTGCGCCTCTTTTTTCTTTCATTTTTCTTTGCGTCATGTGCTGTTTGGGGAGTATTTTTTTGAAGGGCCATCCTGTCTGACACTGCAGTGCCACTCCTAGATGGGCCAGGTGTTTGTGTCGGCCACTTGGGTCGCTTATCTTAGTCACACAGCTACCTCATTGCGCCTCTTTTTTTCTTTGCGTCATGTGCAGTTTGGGGAGTATTTTTTTGAAGGGACATCCTGCGTGACACTGCAGTGCCACTCCTAGATGGGCCAGGTGTTTGTGTCGGCCACTTGTGTCGCTTAACTTAGTCACACAGCGACCTTGGTGTGCCTCTTTTTTTCTTTGCGTCATGTGCTGTTTGGGGAGTATTTCTTTGAAGGGCCATCCTGCGTGACACTGCAGTGCCACTCCTAGATGGGCCAGGTGTTTGTGTCGGCCACTTGGGTCGCTTATCTTAGTCACACAGCTACCTCATTGGGCCTCTTTTTTTCTTTGCGTCATGTGCTGTTTGGGGAGTATTTTTTTGAAGGGCCATCCTGCGTGACACTGCAGTGCCACTCCTAGATGGGCCAGGTGTTTGTGTCGGCCACTTGGGTCGCTTATCTTAGTCACACAGCTACCTCATTGCACCTCTTTTTTTCTTTGCGTCATGTGCTGTTTGGGGAGTATTGTTTTGAAGGGCCATCCTGCGTGACACTGCAGTGCCACTCCTAGATGGGCCAGGTGTTTGTGTCGGCCACTTGTGTCGCTTAGCTTAGTCACACAGCGACCTTGGTGCGCCTCTTTTTTTCTTTGCGTCATGTGCTGTTTGGGGAGTATTTTTTTCAAGTGCCATCCTGTGTGACACTGCAGTGCCACTCCTAGATGGGCCAGGTGTTTGTGTCGGCCACTTGGGTCGCTTAGCTTAGTCACACAGCTACCTTGGTGCAAATTTTAGGAATAAAAATAATATTGTGAGGTGTGAGGTGTTCATAATAGACTGAAAATGAGTGGAAATTATGGTTATTGAGGTTAATAATACTATGGGATCAAAATGACCCCCAAATTCTATGATTTAAGCTGTTTTTTAGGGTTTTTTGAAAAAAACACCCGAATCCAAAACACACCCGAATCCGACAAAAAAAATTCAGTGAGGTTTTGCCAAAACGCATTCGAACCCAAAACACGGCCGCGGAACCGAACCCAAAACCAAAACACAAAACCCGAAAAATTTCCGCTGCACATCACTACTGCCTACATAGCTGAAGAAGTAGGGTAATGGAAGTCACAGTCCTAAATAGGTTTAATAAGACCTAAGGCCTATGGGGGAAATGTTATAGCCTGTGACTTGCAGGCGTCACTGAGATCCCGGAAAGTCTTCCCAATGTTTTAAAGTTTACTTTTAAATGATTACCTCTTTAAAATATCAGGCAGACTCATAGGAAATTTCACCGATGCAGGCTATTAAATTTCCCACCTAGGGGAAAAGGGCCAGGTCTTTCCAGCTGCAATCTGTCCCTCGACAATGGGATTCCACATTGTATTCTTCTGAGGACTTACGTGTTTAAGCTAATGCAGGTTTGATGAGTTATTCTCTCTCAGGGTCATCATGCAGGAGAACTAACACTATAGGCAGAAGGTCTACAGATGAGAGGGATGGAGTCTGAGCATCAAGGCCAAATTCTCAAGCTTGAGCGGTTCCTTGAATGCTCCCACCCTTTGTTCCTCTGCATTGGTCTGGTACATTTACCTTGGGTTCCATAACAGGTGACCAAGAAAATGATTCATAGCCACACTCAATGACGATGAGGGCTGGGGCAGGTTTCCATGCTGTGACCGATGGTGGTGTCTAAAGGGGAAATTATTGGACAATCTGTGTTACAACTTGTAGTGGGCACAAATGGGCTGTTTTATCTCTATTGTAGTTTGGGCATGATACAATGTAATGTTAATGTCAGTTGTGGAGAGAGGGTGCATTTGGTTTAAGTCGCAATATATATGACACCACAAGATGGCGCTTGTATAGGTATACTGTAAATCTACTTTTACATCATGTGTCATTCATTGTTATCTGGGAAGCCACACTTTACACATCGGTGGCATCATTCCTCTTAGACACATTTGGCCACTTTTGGAATTTGAACTTTTCTTTCTGTAAGTCTAGGCTAATCAGGAAAAGAGAACCTCACCCGGGGAAGCCGGTATCTCCTCTGTGGATCATGTTTGCATAGCGTATTGGAAACCAAACAGTAGCTCTTCTAAGAATAGATTCCTCTTCCCCTCATTCCATTCATTATCTATGAAGCTATCAACAGTGAGCGCAGTGGGTGGAGTCACTGATGTTTATGTATAAGTGAATAGATAGACAGTATATACAATACACATTTCAGCATTTATTATTAGTATACAATACATGGTTAGTAGACCAACTGAATCCATGATATGAGTATGCATCAGATTTGTTTGTTAGAAGTGTATAGATGTCAGGCTGAGCAGAGAGGTGTTGGGTTTCTGGACTGAAATCTCTGGAAATGCTTTCCTTTGTGCTGACTTGTATACTGTTATTTTTATTATGAAATTTGTTTAACTTTTTTTACTACTTCAATTCTCTTTGGTGACGACATTTCAGTCATTATATAACTTTCATAGTTTCCATGCAGATCTCTTACACCTGTCCTGTACAGGTAACGCATACATTCTGCCAGGGGTTATTCTATGTAGGCACTCATTTCAAACAATTTGATTTTCTGACTCTGGTTCCAGTGTCTTCTTCCCTGGGAAGGAAAGAGAGCAGAAAGAGCATCAGTGGTTTTACTGTTTATGTCAGGTCATTTGGTTACATGCATGACAAAAAAAAATAATGTAGGGGCGTTCATATCCAGGACTTCATAGAGACTATGTTGGCATCAGTAATGGTCATGTCACCTGGATATCCACCCTAGGGAAATCATAGCATAACCAATCTGATAGGGTGAGCCCTAGCAGCCATCCAATCAGGTTTATCGACACGTAGTGCCGAGATGTGTATTCATTCTAACCTCTTCAGGTAAGTACCTGCGGGGGGCGAGTTCTCTAATAACTGCAAGGGTTCCCTGTGAGTGTTGTGGCAGTAGAGGACTCCCCATCCATGTAAGGGTTGTTGCAGTAGAGGACTCCCCATCACTGAAGTGGTTGTGGTAGTAGTGGCCTCCCCATATCTGTAAGGGTTGTGGCAGTAGAGTACTCCCCATCCCTGTAAGTATTGTGGCAGCAGAGGACTCCCCATCTCTGTAAGGGTTGTGGCAGCAGAGTACTCCCCATCCCTGTAAGGGTTGTGGCAGTAGAGGACTCCCCATCCCTGTAAGGGTTGTGGCAGTAGAGTACTCCCGATCCCTGTAAGGGTTGTGGCAGTAGAGGACTCCCCATCCCTGTAAGTATTGTGACAGCAGAGGACTCCCCATCCCTGTAAGGGTTGTGGCAGTAGAGGACTCCCCATCCCTGTAAGGCTTGTTACAGTAGAGGACTCCCCATCCCTGTAAGGGTTGTGGCAGTAGAGACTCCCCATCCCTGTAAGGGTTGTGGCAGCAGAGGACTCCCCATCCCTGTAGGGGTTGTGGTAGGAGCGGACTCCCCATCCCTGTAAGGGTTGTGGCAGTAGAGGACTCTCCATCCCTGTAAGGGTTGTGGCAATAGAGGACTCCCCATCCCTGTAAGGAATGTGACAGTAGAGGACTCCCCATCCCTGTAGGGGTTGTGGCAATAGAAGACTCCCCATCCCTGTAAGGGTTGTGGCAGTAGAGGACTCCCCATCCCTGTAAGGTTTGTGGCAGCAGAGGACTCCCCATCCCTGTAGGGGTTGTGGTAGGAGCGGACTCCCCATCCCTGTAAGGGTTGTGGCAGTAGAGGACTCTCCATCCCTGTAAGGGTTGTGGCAATAGAGGACTCCCCATCCCTGTAAGGAATGTGACAGTAGAGGACTCCCCATCCCTGTAGGGGTTGTGGCAGTAGAAGACTCCCCATCCCTGTAAGGGTTGTGGCAGTAGAGGACTCCCCATCCCTGTAAGGTTTGTGGCAGTAGAGGACTCCCCATCCCTGTAGGGAATGTGGCAGTAGAGGACTCCCCATCCATGTAAGGGTTGTGGCAATAGAGGACTCCCCATCCCTGTAAGGCTTGTGGCAGTAGAGGACTCCCCATCTCTGTAAGGGATGCGGCAGTAGAGGAGTCCCCATCCCTGTAAGGGTTGTGGCAGTAGAGGACTCCCCATCCCTGTAGGGGTTGTGGCTGTAGAGGACTCCCCATCCTTGTAGGGGTTGTGGCTGTAGAGGACTCCCCATCCCTGTAAGGGTTGTGGCAGTAGAGGACTCCCCATCCCTGTAAGGGTTGTGGCTGTAGAGTACTCCCCATACCTGTAAGGGTTGTGGCAGCAGAGGACTCCCCATCCCTGTAGGGGTTGTGGTAGGAGAGGACTCCCCATCTCTGTAAGGGTTGTGGCAATAGAGGACTCCCCATTCCTGTAAGGTTTGTGTCAGTAGAGAACTCAACATCCCTGTAAGGCTTGTGGCAGTAGAGGACTCCCCATCTCTGTAGGGGTTGTGGCTGTAGAGGACTCCCCAAACCTGTAAGGGTTGTGGCAGGAGAGGACTCCCCATCCCTGTAAGGGTTGCGGCAGCAGAGGACTCCCCATCCCTGTAAGGAATGTGGTAGGAGAGGACTCCCCATCCCTGTAAGGGTTGTGGCAGTAGAGGACTCCCCATCCCTGTAAGTGTTGTGGCTGTAGAGTACTCCCTATCCCTGTAAGGGATGTGGCAGTAGAGGACTCTCGATCCCTGTAAGGGTTGTGGCAGTAGAGGACTCCCCATCCCTGTAAGGGTTGTGGCAGTAGAGACTCCCCATCCCTGTTAGGGTTGTGGCAGCAGAGGACTCCCCATCCCTGTAAGGGTTGTGGCAGGAGCGGACTCCCCATACCTGTTAGTGTGGTTGCAGTAGAGGACTTCCCATCCCTGTAAGGGTTGTGGCTGTAGGGGACTCCCCATCCCTGTTAGGCTTGTGGCAGTAGAGGACTCCCCATCTCTGTAGGGGTTGTGGCTGTAGAGGACTCCCCAAACCTGTAAGGGCTGTGGCAGGAGAGGACTCCCCATACCTGTAAGGGTTGTGGTAGCAGAGGACTCCCCATCCCTGTAAGGGATGTGGCAGTAGAGGACTCCCCATCCCTGTAAGGGTTGTGGCAGTAGAGGACTCCCCATCCCTGTAGGGGATGTGGCAGTAGAGGACTCCCCATCCCTGCAAGGGTTGTGGCAGTAGAGGACTCCCCATCCCTGTAAGGGTTGTGGCAGTAGAAGACTCCCCATCCCTGTAAGGGTTGTGGCAGTAGAGGACTCCCCATCCCTGTAAGGTTTGTGGCAGCAGAGGACTCCCCATCCCTGTAGGGGTTGTGGTAGGAGCGGACTCCCCATCCCTGTAAGGGTTGTGGCAGTAGAGGACTCTCCATCCCTGTAAGGGTTGTGGCAATAGAGGACTCCCCATCCCTGTAAGGAATGTGACAGTAGAGGACTCCCCATCCCTGTAGGGGTTGTGGCAGTAGAAGACTCCCCATCCCTGTAAGGGTTGTGGCAGTAGAGGACTCCCCATCCCTGTAGGGGATGTGGCAGTAGAGGACTCCCCATCCCTGCAAGGGTTGTGGCAGTAGAGGACTCCCCATCCCTGTAAGGGTTGTGGCAGTAGAGGACTCCCCATCCCTGTAGGGGATGTGGCAGTAGAGGACTCCCCATCCCTGCAAGGGTTGTGGCAGTAGAGGACTCCCCATCCCTGTAAGGCTTGTGGCAGTAGAGGACTCCCCATCCCTGTAAGGCTTGTGGCAGTAGAGGACTCCCCATCTCTGTAGGGGTTGTGGCTGTAGAGGACTCCCCAAACCTGCAAGGGTTGTGGCAGGAGAGGACTCCCCATCCCTGTAAGGGTTGCGGCAGCAGAGGACTCCCCATCCCTGTAAGGGTTGTGGCAGTAGAGGACTCCCCATCCCTGTAGGGGATGTGGCAGTAGAGTACTCCCCATCCCTGTAAGGGATGTGGTAGGAGAGGACTCCCCATCCCTGTAAGGATTGTGGCAGTAGAGGACTCCCCATCCCTGTAAGGGTTGTGGCAGCAAAGGACTCCCCATCCCTGTAAGGGATGTGTTAGTAGAGGACTCCCCATCCCTGTTAGGGTTGTGACAGTAGAGGACTTCCCATACCTTTAAGGGTTGTGGCAATAGAGGACTCCCCATCCCTGTAAGGGAAGTGGCAGTAGAGGACTCTCCATCCCTGTAAAGGTTGTGGCCGTAGAGGACTCCCCATCTCTGTAAGGGTTGTGGCAGTAGAGGACTCCCTATCCCTGTAAGGGTGGTTGCAGTAGAGAACTCCCCATCCCTGTAAGGGTTGTGGCTGTAGGGGACTCCCCATCCCTGTAAGGCTTGTGGCAGTAGAGGACTCCCCATCTCTGTAGGGGTTCTGGCTGTAGAGGACTCCCCGAACCTGCAAGGGTTGTGGCAGGAGAGGACTCCCCATCCCTGTAAGGGTTGCGGCAGCAGAGGACTCCCCATCCCTCTAAGGGATGTGGTAGGAGAAGACTCCCCATCCCTGTAAGGGTTGTGGCAGTAGAGAACTCCCCATCCCTATAGGGGATGTGGCAGTAGAGGACTCCCCATCCCTGTAAGGGTTGTGGCAACAGAGGACTCCCCATCCCTGTAAGGGTTGTGGCTGTAGGGGACTCCCCATCCCTGTAAGGGTTGTGGCTGTAGGGGACTCCCCATCTCTGTAGGAGTTGTGGCTGTAGAGGACTCCCCAAACCTGTAAGGGTTGTGGCAGGAGAGGACTCCCCATCCCTGTAAGGGATGTGGTAGGAGAGGACTCCCCATCCCTGTAAGGGTTGTGGCAGTAGAGGACTCCCCATCCCTGTAAGGGTTGTGGCTGTGTGGGGACTCCCCATCCCTGTAAGGCTTGTGGCAGTAGAGTACTCCCCATCTCTGTAAGGGATGTGGCAGTAGAGGACTCCCCATCCCTGTAAGGGTTGTGGCAGTAGAGACTCCCCATCCCTGTAAGGGTTGTGGCAGGAGAGGACTCCCCATCCCTGTAAGGGTTGTGGCAGTAGAGACTCCCCATCCCTGTAAGGGTTGTGGCAGCAGAGGACTCCCCATCCCTGTAGGGGTTGTGGTAGGAGCGGACTCCCCATCCCTGTACGGGTTGTGGCAATAGAGGACTAGAGGACTCCCCATCCCTGTAAGGGTTGTGGCTGTAGAGGACTCCTCATCCCGGTAGGGGTTGTGGCTGTAGAGGACTCCCCATCCTTGTAGGGGTTGTGGCTGTAGAAGACTCCCCATCCCTGTAAGTGTTGTGGCAGTAGAGGACTCCCCATCCTTGTAAGGGTTGTGGCAGCAGAGGACTCCCCATCCCTGAAGGGGTTGTGGTAGTAGTGGACTCCCCATACCTATAAGGAATGTGGCAGCAAAGGACTCCCCATCCCTGAAGGGGTTGAGGTAGGAGAGGACTCCCCATATCTGTAAGGGTTGTGGCAATAGAGGACTCCCCGTCCCTGTAAGGGTTGTATCATCCCTGTAAGGGTTGTGGCAGTAGAGGACTCCCCATCCCTGTAAGGGTTGTGGCAGTAGAGGACTTCCCATCCCTGTAGGGGTTGTGGTAGGAGAGGACTCTCCATCTCTGTAAGGGTTGTGGCAATAGAGGACTCCCCATCCCTGTTAGGGTTGTGGCAGGAGAGGACTTCCCATCCCTGTAAGGGTGGTTGCAGTAGAGGACTTCCCATCCCTGAAGGGGTTGAGGTAGGAGAGGACTCCCCATATCTGTAAGGGTTGTGGCTGTAGGGGACTCCCCATCCCTGTAAGGCTTGTGGTAGAAGAGGACTTCCCATCTCTGTAGGGGTTGTGGCTGTAGAGGACTCCCCAAACCTGTAAGGGTTGTGGCAGCAGAGGACTCCCCATCCCTGTAAGGGATGTGGCAGTAGAGGACTCCCCATCCCTGTAAGGGATGTGGCAGTAGAGGACTCCCCATCCCTGTATGGTTTGTGGCAGTAGAGGACTCCCCATCCCTGTAGGGGATGTGGCAGTAGAGGACTCCCCATCCCTGTAAGGGTTGTGGCAATAGAGGACTCCCCATCCCTGTAAGGGTTGTGGCTGTGTGGGGACTCCTCATCCCTGTAAGGCTTGTGGCAGTAGAGGACTCCCCATCTCTGTAAGGGATGTGGCAGTAGAGGAGTCCCCATCCCTGTAAGGGTTGTGGCAGGAGAGGACTCCCCATCCCTGTAAGGGTTGTTGCAGTAGAGAACTCTCCATCCCTGTAAGGGTTGTGGCAACAGAGGACTCCCCATCCCTGTAAGGGATGTGGCAGTAGAGGACTCCCCATCCCTGTAGGGGTTGTGGCAGTAGAGGACTCCCCATCCCTGTAAGGGTTGTGGCAGTAGAGGACTCCCCATCCCTGTAGGGGTTGTGGCTGTAGAGGACTCCCCATCCTTGTAGGGGTTGTGGCTGTAGAGGACTCCCCATCCCTGTAAGGGTTGTGGCAGTAGAGGACTCCCCATCCCTGTAAGGGTTGTGGCTGTAGAGTACTCCCCATACCTGTAAGGGTTGTGGCAGCAGAGGACTCCCCATCCCTGTAGGGGTTGTGGTAGGAGAGGACTCCCCATCTCTGTAAGGGTTGTGGCAATAGAGGACTCCCCATTCCTGTAAGGTTTGTGTCAGTAGAGGACTCAACATCCCTGTAAGGGTTGTGGCAATAGAGGACTCCCCATCCCTGTAAGGGATGTGGCAGTAGAGGACTCTCGATCCCTGTAAGGGTTGTGGCAGTAGAGGACTCCCCATCCCTGTAAGGGTTGTGGCAGTAAAGACTCCCCATCCCTGTAAGGGTTGTGGCAGCAGAGGACTCCCCATCCCTGTAAGGGTTGTGGCAGGAGCGGACTCCCCATACCTGTAAGGGTGGTTGCAGTAGAGGACTTCCCATCCCTGTAAGGGTTGTGGCTGTAGGGGACTCCCCATCCCTGTAAGGCTTGTGGCAGTAGAGGACTCCCCATCTCTGTAGGGGTTGTGGCTGTAGAGGACTCCCCAAACCTGTAAGGGCTGTGGCAGGAGAGGACTCCCCATACCTGTAACGTTGTGGCAGCAGAGGACTCCCTATCCCTGTAAGGGATGTGGCAGTAGAGGACTCCCCATCCCTGTAAGGGTTGTGGCAGTAGAGGACTCCCCATCCCTGTAGGGGATGTGGCAGTAGAGGACTCCCCATCCCTGCAAGGGTTGTGGCAGTAGAGGACTCCCCATCCCTGTAAGGGTTGTGGCAGTAGAGGACTCTCCATCCCTGTAGGGGATGTGGCAGTAGAGGACTCCCCATCCCTGCAAGGGTTGTGGCAGTAGAGGACTCCCCATCCCTGTAAGGCTTGTGGCAGTAGAGGACTCCCCATCTCTGTAGGGGTTGTGGCTGTAGAGGACTCCCCAAACCTGTAAGGGTTGTGGCAGGAGAGGACTCCCCATCCCTGTAAGGGTTGCGGCAGCTGAGGACTCCCCATCCCTGTAAGGGTTGTGGCAGTAGAGGACTCCCCATCCCTGTAAGGGTTGTGGCAGCAGATGACTCCCCATCCCTGTAAGGGATGTGGTAGTAGAGGACTCCCCATCCCTGTTAGGGTTGTGGCAGTAGAGGACTCCCTATCCCTGTAAGGGATGTGGTAGGAGAGGACTCCCCATCCCTGTAAGGGTTGTGGCAGTAGAGGACTCCCTATCCCTGTAGGGGATGTGGCAGTAGAGGACTCCCCATCCCTGTAAGGGTTGTGGCCGTAGAGGACTCCCCATCCCTGTAAGGGTTGTGGCAGTAGAGGACTCCCCATCCCTGTAAGGGTTGTGGCAGCAGATGACTCCCCATCCCTGTAAGGGATGTGGTAGTAGAGGACTCCCCATCCCTGTTAGGGTTGTGGCAGTAGAGGACTCCCTATCCCTGTAAGGGTGGTTGCAGTAGAGAACTCCCCATCCCTGTAAGGGATGTGGCAGTAGAGGACTCTCCATCCCTGTAAGGGTTGTGGCCGTAGAGGACTCCCCATCCCTGTAAGGGTTGTGGCTGTAGAGGACTCCCCATCTCTGTAAGGGTTGTGGCAGTAGAGGACTCCCTATCCCTGTAAGGGTTGTTGCAGTAGAGAACTCCCCATCCCTGTAAGGGTTGTGGCTGTAGGGGACTCCCCATCCCTGTAAGGCTTGTGGCAGTAGAGGACTCCCCATCTCTGTAGGGGTTCTGGCTGTAGAGGACTCCCCGAACCTGTAAGGGTTGTGGCAGGAGAGGACTCCCCATCCCTGTAAGGGTTGCGGCAGCAGAGGACTCCCCATCCCTCTAAGGGATGTGGTAGGAGAGGACTCCCCATCCCTGTAAGGGTTGTGGCAGTAGAGAACTCCCCATCCCTATAGGGGATGTGGCAGTAGAGGACTCCCCATCCCTGTCAGGGATGTGGCAATAGAGGACTCCCCATCCCTGTAAGGGTTGTGGCTGTAGGGGGCTCCCCATCCCTGTAAGGGTTGTGGCTGTAGGGGACTCCCCATCTCTGTAGGAGTTGTGGCTGTAGAGGACTCCCCAAACCTGTAAGGGTTGTGGCAGGAGAGGACTCCCCATCCCTGTAAGGGATGTGGTAGGAGAGGACTCCCCATCCCTGTAAGGGTTGTGGCAGTAGAGGACTCCCTATCCCTGTAGGGGATGTGGCAGTAGAGGACTCCCCATCCCTGTAAGGGTTGTGGCCGTAGAGGACTCCCCATCCCTGTAAGGGTTGTGGCTGTAGAGGACTCCCCATCTCTGTAAGGGTTGTGGCAGTAGAGGACTCCCTATCCCTGTAAGGGTTGTTGCAGTAGAGAACTCCCCATCCCTGTAAGGGTTGTGGCTGTAGGGGACTCCCCATCCCTGTAAGGGTTGTGGCAGTAGAGACTCCCCATCCCTGTAAGGGTTGTGGCAGCAGAGGACTCCCCATCCCTGTAGGGGTTGTGGTAGGAGCGGACTCCCCATCCTTGTAAGGGTTGTGGCAGTAGAGGACTCTCCATCCCTGTAAGGGTTGTGGCAATAGAGGACTCCCCATCCCTGTAAGGGTTGTGGCTGTAGAGGACTCCTCATCCCGGTAGGGGTTGTGGCTGTAGAGGACTCCCCATCCTTGTAGGGGTTGTGGCTGTAGAAGACTCCTCATCCCTGTAAGGGTTGTGGCAGTAGAGGACTCCCCATCCTGTAAGGGTTGTGGCAGCAGAGGACTCCCCATCCCTGAAGGGGTTGTGGTAGTAGTGGACTCCCCATACCTGTAAGGGATGTGGCAGCAGAGGACTCCCCATCCCTGAAGGGGTTGAGGTAGGAGAGGACTCCCCATCCCTGTAAGGGTTGTATCATTAGAGGACTTGACATCCCTGTAAGGGTTGTGGCAGTAGAGGACTCCCCATCCCTGTAAGGGTTGTGGCAGTAGAGGACTCCCCATCCCTGTAAGGGTTGTGGCAGTAGAGGACTCCCCATCCCTGTAAGGAATGTGACAGTAGAGGACTCCCCATCCCTGTAGGGGTTGTGGCAATAGAAGACTCCCCATCCCTGTAAGGGTTGTGGCAGTAGAGGACTCCCCATCCCTGTAAGGTTTGTGGCAGCAGAGGACTCCCCATCCCTGTAGGGGTTGTGGTAGGAGCGGACTCCCCATCCCTGTAAGGGTTGTGGCAGTAGAGGACTCTCCATCCCTGTAAGGGTTGTGGCAATAGAGGACTCCCCATCCCTGTAAGGAATGTGACAGTAGAGGACTCCCCATCCCTGTAGGGGTTGTGGCAGTAGAAGACTCCCCATCCCTGTAAGGGTTGTGGCAGTAGAGGACTCCCCATCCCTGTAAGGTTTGTGGCAGTAGAGGACTCCCCATCCCTGTAGGGAATGTGGCAGTAGAGGACTCCCCATCCATGTAAGGGTTGTGGCAATAGAGGACTCCCCATCCCTGTAAGGAATGTGACAGTAGAGGACTCCCCATCCCTGTAGGGGTTGTGGCAGTAGAAGACTCCCCATCCCTGTAAGGGTTGTGGCAGTAGAGGACTCCCCATCCCTGTAAGGTTTGTGGCAGTAGAGGACTCCCCATCCCTGTAGGGAATGTGGCAGTAGAGGACTCCCCATCCATGTAAGGGTTGTGGCAATAGAGGACTCCCCATCCCTGTAAGGCTTGTGGCAGTAGAGGACTCCCCATCTCTGTAAGGGATGCGGCAGTAGAGGAGTCCCCATCCCTGTAAGGGTTGTGGCAGTAGAGGACTCCCCATCCCTGTAGGGGTTGTGGCTGTAGAGGACTCCCCATCCTTGTAGGGGTTGTGGCTGTAGAGGACTCCCCATCCCTGTAAGGGTTGTGGCAGTAGAGGACTCCCCATCCCTGTAAGGGTTGTGGCTGTAGAGTACTCCCCATACCTGTAAGGGTTGTGGCAGCAGAGGACTCCCCATCCCTGTAGGGGTTGTGGTAGGAGAGGACTCCCCATCTCTGTAAGGGTTGTGGCAATAGAGGACTCCCCATTCCTGTAAGGTTTGTGTCAGTAGAGAACTCAACATCCCTGTAAGGCTTGTGGCAGTAGAGGACTCCCCATCTCTGTAGGGGTTGTGGCTGTAGAGGACTCCCCAAACCTGTAAGGGTTGTGGCAGGAGAGGACTCCCCATCCCTGTAAGGGTTGCGGCAGCAGAGGACTCCCCATCCCTGTAAGGAATGTGGTAGGAGAGGACTCCCCATCCCTGTAAGGGTTGTGGCAGTAGAGGACTCCCCATCCCTGTAAGTGTTGTGGCTGTAGAGTACTCCCTATCCCTGTAAGGGATGTGGCAGTAGAGGACTCTCGATCCCTGTAAGGGTTGTGGCAGTAGAGGACTCCCCATCCCTGTAAGGGTTGTGGCAGTAGAGACTCCCCATCCCTGTTAGGGTTGTGGCAGCAGAGGACTCCCCATCCCTGTAAGGGTTGTGGCAGGAGCGGACTCCCCATACCTGTTAGTGTGGTTGCAGTAGAGGACTTCCCATCCCTGTAAGGGTTGTGGCTGTAGGGGACTCCCCATCCCTGTTAGGCTTGTGGCAGTAGAGGACTCCCCATCTCTGTAGGGGTTGTGGCTGTAGAGGACTCCCCAAACCTGTAAGGGCTGTGGCAGGAGAGGACTCCCCATACCTGTAAGGGTTGTGGTAGCAGAGGACTCCCCATCCCTGTAAGGGATGTGGCAGTAGAGGACTCCCCATCCCTGTAAGGGTTGTGGCAGTAGAGGACTCCCCATCCCTGTAGGGGATGTGGCAGTAGAGGACTCCCCATCCCTGCAAGGGTTGTGGCAGTAGAGGACTCCCCATCCCTGTAAGGGTTGTGGCAGTAGAAGACTCCCCATCCCTGTAAGGGTTGTGGCAGTAGAGGACTCCCCATCCCTGTAAGGTTTGTGGCAGCAGAGGACTCCCCATCCCTGTAGGGGTTGTGGTAGGAGCGGACTCCCCATCCCTGTAAGGGTTGTGGCAGTAGAGGACTCTCCATCCCTGTAAGGGTTGTGGCAATAGAGGACTCCCCATCCCTGTAAGGAATGTGACAGTAGAGGACTCCCCATCCCTGTAGGGGTTGTGGCAGTAGAAGACTCCCCATCCCTGTAAGGGTTGTGGCAGTAGAGGACTCCCCATCCCTGTAGGGGATGTGGCAGTAGAGGACTCCCCATCCCTGCAAGGGTTGTGGCAGTAGAGGACTCCCCATCCCTGTAAGGGTTGTGGCAGTAGAGGACTCCCCATCCCTGTAGGGGATGTGGCAGTAGAGGACTCCCCATCCCTGCAAGGGTTGTGGCAGTAGAGGACTCCCCATCCCTGTAAGGCTTGTGGCAGTAGAGGACTCCCCATCTCTGTAGGGGTTGTGGCTGTAGAGGACTCCCCAAACCTGCAAGGGTTGTGGCAGGAGAGGACTCCCCATCCCTGTAAGGGTTGCGGCAGCAGAGGACTCCCCATCCCTGTAAGGGTTGTGGCAGTAGAGGACTCCCCATCCCTGTAGGGGATGTGGCAGTAGAGTACTCCCCATCCCTGTAAGGGATGTGGTAGGAGAGGACTCCCCATCCCTGTAAGGATTGTGGCAGTAGAGGACTCCCCATCCCTGTAAGGGTTGTGGCAGCAAAGGACTCCCCATCCCTGTAAGGGATGTGTTAGTAGAGGACTCCCCATCCCTGTTAGGGTTGTGACAGTAGAGGACTTCCCATACCTTTAAGGGTTGTGGCAATAGAGGACTCCCCATCCCTGTAAGGGAAGTGGCAGTAGAGGACTCTCCATCCCTGTAAAGGTTGTGGCCGTAGAGGACTCCCCATCTCTGTAAGGGTTGTGGCAGTAGAGGACTCCCTATCCCTGTAAGGGTGGTTGCAGTAGAGAACTCCCCATCCCTGTAAGGGTTGTGGCTGTAGGGGACTCCCCATCCCTGTAAGGCTTGTGGCAGTAGAGGACTCCCCATCTCTGTAGGGGTTCTGGCTGTAGAGGACTCCCCGAACCTGCAAGGGTTGTGGCAGGAGAGGACTCCCCATCCCTGTAAGGGTTGCGGCAGCAGAGGACTCCCCATCCCTCTAAGGGATGTGGTAGGAGAAGACTCCCCATCCCTGTAAGGGTTGTGGCAGTAGAGAACTCCCCATCCCTATAGGGGATGTGGCAGTAGAGGACTCCCCATCCCTGTAAGGGTTGTGGCAACAGAGGACTCCCCATCCCTGTAAGGGTTGTGGCTGTAGGGGACTCCCCATCCCTGTAAGGGTTGTGGCTGTAGGGGACTCCCCATCTCTGTAGGAGTTGTGGCTGTAGAGGACTCCCCAAACCTGTAAGGGTTGTGGCAGGAGAGGACTCCCCATCCCTGTAAGGGATGTGGTAGGAGAGGACTCCCCATCCCTGTAAGGGTTGTGGCAGTAGAGGACTCCCCATCCCTGTAAGGGTTGTGGCTGTGTGGGGACTCCCCATCCCTGTAAGGCTTGTGGCAGTAGAGTACTCCCCATCTCTGTAAGGGATGTGGCAGTAGAGGACTCCCCATCCCTGTAAGGGTTGTGGCAGTAGGACTCCCCATCCCTGTAAGGGTTGTGGCAGGAGAGGACTCCCCTTCCCTGTAAGGGTTGTGGCAGTAGAGACTCCCCATCCCTGTAAGGGTTGTGGCAGCAGAGGACTCCCCATCCCTGTAGGGGTTGTGGTAGGAGCGGACTCCCCATCCCTGTACGGGTTGTGGCAATAGAGGACTAGAGGACTCCCCATCCCTGTAAGGGTTGTGGCTGTAGAGGACTCCTCATCCCGGTAGGGGTTGTGGCTGTAGAGGACTCCCCATCCTTGTAGGGGTTGTGGCTGTAGAAGACTCCCCATCCCTGTAAGGGTTGTGGCAGTAGAGGACTCCCCATCCTTGTAAGGGTTGTGGCAGCAGAGGACTCCCCATCCCTGAAGGGGTTGTGGTAGTAGTGGACTCCCCATACCTATAAGGAATGTGGCAGCAAAGGACTCCCCATCCCTGAAGGGGTTGAGGTAGGAGAGGACTCCCCATATCTGTAAGGGTTGTGGCAATAGAGGACTCCCCGTCCCTGTAAGGGTTGTATCATCCCTGTAAGGGTTGTGGCAGTAGAGGACTCCCCATCCCTGTAAGGGTTGTGGCAGTAGAGGACTTCCCATCCCTGTAGGGGTTGTGGTAGGAGAGGACTCTCCATCTCTGTAAGGGTTGTGGCAATAGAGGACTCCCCATCCCTGTTAGGGTTGTGGCAGGAGAGGACTTCCCATCCCTGTAAGGGTGGTTGCAGTAGAGGACTTCCCATCCCTGAAGGGGTTGAGGTAGGAGAGGACTCCCCATATCTGTAAGGGTTGTGGCTGTAGGGGACTCCCCATCCCTGTAAGGCTTGTGGTAGAAGAGGACTTCCCATCTCTGTAGGGGTTGTGGCTGTAGAGGACTCCCCAAACCTGTAAGGGTTGTGGCAGCAGAGGACTCCCCATCCCTGTAAGGGATGTGGCAGTAGAGGACTCCCCATCCCTGTAAGGGATGTGGCAGTAGAGGACTCCCCATCCCTGTATGGTTTGTGGCAGTAGAGGACTCCCCATCCCTGTAGGGGATGTGGCAGTAGAGGACTCCCCATCCCTGTAAGGGTTGTGGCAATAGAGGACTCCCCATCCCTGTAAGGGTTGTGGCTGTGTGGGGACTCCTCATCCCTGTAAGGCTTGTGGCAGTAGAGGACTCCCCATCTCTGTAAGGGATGTGGCAGTAGAGGAGTCCCCATCCCTGTAAGGGTTGTGGCAGGAGAGGACTCCCCATCCCTGTAAGGGTTGTTGCAGTAGAGAACTCTCCATCCCTGTAAGGGTTGTGGCAACAGAGGACTCCCCATCCCTGTAAGGGATGTGGCAGTAGAGGACTCCCCATCCCTGTAGGGGTTGTGGCAGTAGAGGACTCCCCATCCCTGTAAGGGTTGTGGCAGTAGAGGACTCCCCATCCCTGTAGGGGTTGTGGCTGTAGAGGACTCCCCATCCTTGTAGGGGTTGTGGCTGTAGAGGACTCCCCATCCCTGTAAGGGTTGTGGCAGTAGAGGACTCCCCATCCCTGTAAGGGTTGTGGCTGTAGAGTACTCCCCATACCTGTAAGGGTTGTGGCAGCAGAGGACTCTCCATCCCTGTAGGGGTTGTGGTAGGAGAGGACTCCCCATCTCTGTAAGGGTTGTGGCAATAGAGGACTCCCCATTCCTGTAAGGTTTGTGTCAGTAGAGGACTCAACATCCCTGTAAGGGTTGTGGCAATAGAGGACTCCCCATCCCTGTAAGGGATGTGGCAGTAGAGGACTCTCGATCCCTGTAAGGGTTGTGGCAGTAGAGGACTCCCCATCCCTGTAAGGGTTGTGGCAGTAAAGACTCCCCATCCCTGTAAGGGTTGTGGCAGCAGAGGACTCCCCATCCCTGTAAGGGTTGTGGCAGGAGCGGACTCCCCATACCTGTAAGGGTGGTTGCAGTAGAGGACTTCCCATCCCTGTAAGGCTTGTGGCAGTAGAGGACTCCCCATCTCTGTAGGGGTTGTGGCTGTAGAGGACTCCCCAAACCTGTAAGGGCTGTGGCAGGAGAGGACTCCCCATACCTGTAACGTTGTGGCAGCAGAGGACTCCCTATCCCTGTAAGGGATGTGGCAGTAGAGGACTCCCCATCCCTGTAAGGGTTGTGGCAGTAGAGGACTCCCCATCCCTGTAGGGGATGTGGCAGTAGAGGACTCCCCATCCCTGCAAGGGTTGTGGCAGTAGAGGACTCCCCATCCCTGTAAGGGTTGTGGCAGTAGAGGACTCTCCATCCCTGTAGGGGATGTGGCAGTAGAGGACTCCCCATCCCTGCAAGGGTTGTGGCAGTAGAGGACTCCCCATCCCTGTAAGGCTTGTGGCAGTAGAGGACTCCCCATCTCTGTAGGGGTTGTGGCTGTAGAGGACTCCCCAAACCTGTAAGGGTTGTGGCAGGAGAGGACTCCCCATATCTGTAAGGGTTGCGGCAGCTGAGGACTCCCCATCCCTGTAAGGGTTGTGGCAGTAGAGGACTCCCCATCCCTGTAAGGGTTGTGGCAGCAGATGACTCCCCATCCCTGTAAGGGATGTGGTAGTAGAGGACTCCCCATCCCTGTTAGGGTTGTGGCAGTAGAGGACTCCCTATCCCTGTAAGGGATGTGGTAGGAGAGGACTCCCCATCCCTGTAAGGGTTGTGGCAGTAGAGGACTCCCTATCCCTGTAGGGGATGTGGCAGTAGAGGACTCCCCATCCCTGTAAGGGTTGTGGCCGTAGAGGACTCCCCATCCCTGTAAGGGTTGTGGCAGTAGAGGACTCCCCATCCCTGTAAGGGTTGTGGCAGCAGATGACTCCCCATCCCTGTAAGGGATGTGGTAGTAGAGGACTCCCCATCCCTGTTAGGGTTGTGGCAGTAGAGGACTCCCTATCCCTGTAAGGGTGGTTGCAGTAGAGAACTCCCCATCCCTGTAAGGGATGTGGCAGTAGAGGACTCTCCATCCCTGTAAGGGTTGTGGCCGTAGAGGACTCCCCATCCCTGTAAGGGTTGTGGCTGTAGAGGACTCCCCATCTCTGTAAGGGTTGTGGCAGTAGAGGACTCCCTATCCCTGTAAGGGTTGTTGCAGTAGAGAACTCCCCATCCCTGTAAGGGTTGTGGCTGTAGGGGACTCCCCATCCCTGTAAGGCTTGTGGCAGTAGAGGACTCCCCATCTCTGTAGGGGTTCTGGCTGTAGAGGACTCCCCGAACCTGTAAGGGTTGTGGCAGGAGAGGACTCCCCATCCCTGTAAGGGTTGCGGCAGCAGAGGACTCCCCATCCCTCTAAGGGATGTGGTAGGAGAGGACTCCCCATCCCTGTAAGGGTTGTGGCAGTAGAGAACTCCCCATCCCTATAGGGGATGTGGCAGTAGAGGACTCCCCATCCCTGTCAGGGATGTGGCAATAGAGGACTCCCCATCCCTGTAAGGGTTGTGGCTGTAGGGGGCTCCCCATCCCTGTAAGGGTTGTGGCTGTAGGGGACTCCCCATCTCTGTAGGAGTTGTGGCTGTAGAGGACTCCCCAAACCTGTAAGGGTTGTGGCAGGAGAGGACTCCCCATCCCTGTAAGGGATGTGGTAGGAGAGGACTCCCCATCCCTGTAAGGGTTGTGGCAGTAGAGGACTCCCTATCCCTGTAGGGGATGTGGCAGTAGAGGACTCCCCATCCCTGTAAGGGTTGTGGCCGTAGAGGACTCCCCATCCCTGTAAGGGTTGTGGCTGTAGAGGACTCCCCATCTCTGTAAGGGTTGTGGCAGTAGAGGACTCCCTATCCCTGTAAGGGTTGTTGCAGTAGAGAACTCCCCATCCCTGTAAGGGTTGTGGCTGTAGGGGACTCCCCATCCCTGTAAGGGTTGTGGCAGTAGAGACTCCCCATCCCTGTAAGGGTTGTGGCAGCAGAGGACTCCCCATCCCTGTAGGGGTTGTGGTAGGAGCGGACTCCCCATCCTTGTAAGGGTTGTGGCAGTAGAGGACTCTCCATCCCTGTAAGGGTTGTGGCAATAGAGGACTCCCCATCCCTGTAAGGGTTGTGGCTGTAGAGGACTCCTCATCCCGGTAGGGGTTGTGGCTGTAGAGGACTCCCCATCCTTGTAGGGGTTGTGGCTGTAGAAGACTCCTCATCCCTGTAAGGGTTGTGGCAGTAGAGGACTCCCCATCCTGTAAGGGTTGTGGCAGCAGAGGACTCCCCATCCCTGAAGGGGTTGTGGTAGTAGTGGACTCCCCATACCTGTAAGGGATGTGGCAGCAGAGGACTCCCCATCCCTGAAGGGGTTGAGGTAGGAGAGGACTCCCCATATCTGTAAGGGTTGTGGCAATAGAGGACTCCCCGTCCCTGTAAGGGTTGTATCATTAGAGGACTTGACATCCCTGTAAGGGTTGTGGCAGTAGAGGACTCCCCATCCCTGTAAGGGTTGTGGCAGTAGAGGACTCCCCATCCCTGTAAGGGTTGTGGCAGTAGAGACTCCCCATCCCTGTAAGGGTTGTGGCAGCAGAGGACTCCCCATCCCTGTAAGGGTTGTGGCAGGAGCGGACTCCCCATACCTGTAAGGGTGGTTGCAGTAGAGGACTTCCCATGCCTGTAAGGGTTGTGGCTGTAGGGGACTCCCCATCCCTGTAAGGCATGTGGTAGGAGAGGACTCCCCATCCCTGTAAGGGTTGTGGCAGTAGAGGACTCCCCATCCCTGTAAGTGTTGTGGCTGTAGAGTACTCCCTATCCCTGTAAGGGTTGTGGCAGTAGAGGACTCCTCATCCCTGTAAGGGATGTGGCAGTAGAGGACTCCCGATCCCTGTAAGGGTTGTGGCAGTAGAGGACTCTTCATCCCTGTAAGGGTTGTGGCAGTAGAAGACTCTCCATCCCTGTAAGGGTTTTGGCAGTAGAAGACTCTCCATCCCTGTAAGGGTTGTGGCTGTAGAGGACTCCCCATCCCTGTAAGGGATGTGGCAGTAGAGGACTCCTCATCCCTTTAAGGGTTGTGGCAGTAGAGGACTCCCCATCCCTGTAAGGGTTGTGGCTGTAGGGGACTCCCCATCCCTGTAAGGCTCGTGGCAGTAGAGGACTCCCCATCTCTGTAGGGGTTGTGGCTGTAGAGGACTCCCCAAACCTGTAAGGGCTGTGGCAGGAGAGGACTCCCCATACCTGTAAGGGTTGTGGCAGCAGAGGACTCCCCATCCCTGTAAGGGATGTGGCAGTAGAGGACTCCCCATCCCTGTAAGGGTTGTGGCAGTAGAGGACTCCCCATCCCTGTAGGGGATGTGGCAGTAGAGGACTCCCCATCCCTGCAAGGGTTGTGGCAGTAGAGGACTCCCCATCCCTGTAAGGGTTGTGGCAGTAGAGGACTCCCCATCCCTGTAGGGGATGTGGAAGTAGAGGACTCCCCATCCCTGCAAGGGTTGTGGCAGTAGAGGACTCCCCATCCCTGTAAGGGTTGTGGCAATAGAGGACTCCCCATCCCTGTAAGGGTTGTGGCTGTAGAGGACTCCTCATCCCGGTAGGGGTTGTGGCTGTAGAGGACTCCCCATCCTTGTAGGGGTTGTGGCTATAGAAGACTCCTCATCCCTGTAAGGGTTGTGGCAGTAGAGGACTCCCCATCCTGTAAGGGTTGTGGCAGCAGAGGACTCCCCATCCCTGAAGGGGTTGTGGTAGTAGTGGACTCCCCATACCTGTAAGGGATGTGGCAGCAGAGGACTCCCCATCCCTGAAGGGGTTGAGGTAGGAGAGGACTCCCCATATCTGTAAGGGTTGTGGCAATAGAGGACTCCCCGTCCCTGTAAGGGTTGTATCAGTAGAGGACTTGACATCCCTGTAAGGGTTGTGGCAGTAGAGGACTCCCCATCCCTGTAAGGGTTGTGGCAGTAGAGGACTTCCCATCCCTGTAGGGGTTGTGGTAGGAGAGGACTCCCCATCTCTGTAAGGGTTGTGGCAATAGAGGACTCCCCATCCCTGTTAGGGTTGTGGCAGGAGAGGACTTCCCATACCTGTAAGGGTGGTTGCAGTAGAGGACTTCCCATCCCTGAAGGGGTTGAGGTAGGAGAGGACTCCCCATATCTGTAAGGTTTGTGGCTGTAGGGGACTCCCCATCCCTGTAAGGCTTGTGGTAGAAGAGGACTTCCCATCTCTGTAGGGGTTGTGGCTGTAGAGGACTCCCCAAACCTGTAAGGGTTTTGTCAGGAGAGGACTCCCCATCCCTGTAAGGGTTGTGGCAGCAGAGGACTCCCCATCCCTGTAAGGCATGTGGCAGTAGAGGACTCCCCATCCCTGTAAGGGATGTGGCAGTAGAGGACTCCCCATCCCTGTAAGGTTTGTGGCAGTAGAGGACTCCCCATCCCTGTTGGGGATGTGGCAGTAGAGGACTCCCCATCCCTGTAAGGGTTGTGGCAATAGAGGACTCCCCATCCCTGTAAGGGTTGTGGCTGTGTGGGGACTCCCCATCCCTGTAAGGTTTGTGGCAGTAGAGGACTCCCCATCTCTGTAAGGGATGTGGCAGTAGAGGAGTCCCCATCCCTGTAAGGGTTGTGGCAGGAGAGGACTCCCCATCCCTGTAAGGGTTGTTGCAGTGGAGAACTCTCCATCCCTGTAAGGGTTGTGGCAACAGAGGACTCCCCATCCCTGTAAGGGATGTGGCACTAGAGGACTCCCCATCCCTGTAGGGGTTGTGGCAGTAGAGGACTCCCCATCCCTGTAAGGGTTGTGGCAGTAGAGGACTCCCCATCCCTGTAGGGGTTGTGGCTGTAGAGGACTCCCCATCCTTGTAGGGGTTGTGGCTGTAGAGGACTCCCCATCCCTGTAAGGGTTGTGGCTGTAGAGTACTCCCCATACCTGTAAGGGTTGTGGCAGCAGAGGACTCCCCATCCCTGTAGGGGTTGTGGTAGGAGAGGACTCCCCATCTCTGTAAGGGTTGTGGCAAAAGAGGTCTCCCCATTCCTGTAAGGTTTGTGTCAGTAGAGGACTCAACATCCCTGTAAGGGTTGTGGCAATAGAGGACTCCCCATCCCTGTAAGGGATGTGGCAGTAGAGGACTCTCGATCCCTGTAAGGGTTGTGGCAGTAGAGGACTCCCCATCCAAGTAAGGGTTGTGGCAGTAGAGACTCCCCATCCCTGTAAGGGTTGTGGCAGCAGAGGACTCCCCATCCCTGTAAGGGTTGTGGCAGGAGCGGACTCCCCATACCTGTAAGGGTGGTTGCAGTAGAGGACTTCCCATCCCTGTAAGGGTTGTGGCTGTAGGGGACTCCCCATCCCTGTAAGGCTTGTGGCAGTAGAGGACTCCCCATCTCTGTAGGGGTTGTGGCTGTAGAGGACTCCCCAAACCTGTAAGGGCTGTGGCAGGAGAGGACTCCCCATACCTGTAAGGGTTGTGGCAGCAGAGGACTCCCCATCCCTGTAAGGGATGTGGCAGTAGAGGACTCCCCATCCCTGTAAGGGTTGTGGCAGTAGAGGACTCCCCATCCCTGTAGGGGATGTGGCAGTAGAGGACTCCCCATCCCTGCAAGGGTTGTGGCAGTAGAGGACTCCCCATCCCTGTAGGGGATGTGGCAGCAGAGGACTCCCCATCCCTGCAAGGGTTGTGGCAGTAGAGGACTCCCCATCCCTGTAAGGCTTGTGGCAGTAGAGGACTCCCCATCTCTGTAGGGGTTGTGGCTGTAGAGGACTCCCCAAACCTGTAAGGGTTGTGGCAGGAGAGGACTCCCCATCCCTGTAAGGGTTGCGGCAGCAGAGGACTCCCCATCCCTGTAAGGGTTGTGGCAGTAGAGGACTCCCCATCCCTGTAGGGGATGTGGCAGTAGAGGACTCCCCATCCCCGTAAGGGATGTGGTAGGAGAGGACTCCCCATCCCTGTAAGGATTGTGGCAGTAGAGTACTCCCCATCCCTGTAAGGGTTGTGGCAGCAGAGGACTCCACATCCCTGTAAGGGATGTGGTAGTAGAGGACTCCCCATCCCTGTTAGGGTTGTGACAGTAGAGGACTTCCCATACCTTTAAGGGTTGTGGCAATAGAGGACTCCCCATCCCTGTAAGGGATGTGGCAGTAGAGGACTCTCCATCCCTGTAAGGGTTGTGGCCGTAGAGGACTCCCTATCCCTGTAAGGGTTGTGGCAGTAGAGGACTCCCCATCTCTGTAAGGGTTGTGGCTGTAGAGGACTCCCCATCTCTGTAAGGGTTGTGGCAGTAGAGGACTCCCTATCCCTGTAAGGGTGGTTGCAGTAGAGAACTCCCCATCCCTGTAATGGTTGTGGCTGTAGGGGACTCCCCATCCCTGTAAGGCTTGTGGCAGTAGAGGACTCCCCATCTCTGTAGGGGTTCTGGCTGTAGAGGACTCCCCAAACCTGTAAGGGTTGTGGCAGGAGAGGACTCCCCATCCCTGTAAGGGTTGAGGCAGCAGAGGACTCCCCATCCCTCTAAGGGATGTGGTAGGAGAGGACTCCCCATCCCTGTAACGGTTGTGGCAGTAGAGAACTCCCCATCCCTATAGGGGATGTGGCAGTAGAGGACTCCCCATCCCTGTAAGGGTTGTGGCAATAGAGGACTCCCCATCCCTGTAAGGGTTGTGGCTGTAGGGGACTCCCCATCCCTGTAAGGGTTGTGGCTGTAGGGGACTCCCCATCTCTGTAGGAGTTGTGGCTGTAGAAGACTCCCCAAACCTGTAAGGGTTGTGGCAGGAGAGGACTCCCCATCCCTGTAAGGGATGTGGTAGAAGAGGACTCCCCATCCCTGTAAGGGTTGTGGCAGTAGAGGACTCCCTATCCCTGTAGGGGATGTGGCAGTAGAGGACTCCCCATCCCTGTAAGGGTTGTGGCAATAGAGGACTCCCCATCCCTGTAAGGGTTGTGGCTGTAGGGGACTCCCCATCCCTGTAAGGCTTGTGGCAGTAGAGGACTCCCCATCTCTGTAGGGGTTGTGGCTGTAGAGGACTCCCCAAACCTGTAAGGGTTGTGGCAGGAGAGGACTCCCCATCCCTGTAAGGGTTGCGGCAGCAGAGGACTCCCCATCCCTGTAAGGAATGTGGTAGGAGAGGACTCCCCATCCCTGTAAGGGTTGTGGCAGTAGAGGACTCCCCATCCCTGTAAGTGTTGTGGCTGTAGAGTACTCCCTATCCCTGTAAGGGTTGTGGCAGTAGAGGACTCCTCATCCCTGTAAGGGATGTGGCAGTAGAGGACTCCCGATCCCTGTAAGGGTTGTGGCAGTAGAGGACTCTTCATCCCTGTAAGGGTTGTGGCAGTAGAAGACTCTCCATCCCTGTAAGGGTTTTGGCAGTAGAAGACTCTCCATCCCTGTAAGGGTTGTGGCTGTAGAGGACTCCCCATCCCTGTAAGGGATGTGGCAGTAGAGGACTCCTCATCCCTTTAAGGGTTGTGGCAGTAGAGGACTCCCCATCCCTGTAAGGGTTGTGGCTGTAGGGGACTCCCCATCCCTGTAAGGCTCGTGGCAGTAGAGGACTCCCCATCTCTGTAGGGGTTGTGGCTGTAGAGGACACCCCAAACCTGTAAGGGTTGTGGCAGGAGAGGACTCCCCATCCCTGTAAGGGTTGCGGCAGCAGAGGACTCCCCATCCCTGTAAGGAATGTGGTAGGAGAGGACTCCCCATCCCTGTAAGGGTTGTGGCAGTAGAGGACTCCCCATCCCTGTAAGTGTTGTGGCTGTAGAGTACTCCCTATCCCTCTAAGGGTTGTGGCAGTAGAGGACTCCTCATCCCTGTAAGGGATGTCAATAGCGCTGATAACAGTTGATCACATACAGAGTCAGCTTACATCAATAATGATATTCCACTTGTTCAGTCACTCAATACTCTATGCGTAGCAATCCACTGGTGGATGTATTCACCTCTTTTAGAGGGAGGGATTCACAAACAGAGAAAGAAAATAGGCATATAACCACTTTTGTGGGTTAAGGACATATGACCAGGCATCAACACTGTTACCCTCCCAGATCGTTAACAAGGAAGCAGATCGGAGTTCCGGAACCTCGAATCCACTGGTAAACAGGAAGCCGTTCAGTCCAACAGTAGTCCCCAGAAACGTCAGTCACCACGCCTGAAGCTTTTCGGACCTTAGTCCTTCATCAGAGGCATGGTGGCTGACTGAATAGATGCTTCCTAAATACCCTAACTAATCAGGTAGAATTGGCTACACTTGTGACTTCTAATCAATTTTCGTCCGTTTCTGCTGATCCTCTTCCGGAAATGACGATCGCGGTGATTTACCGGAACCGGAAGTGCGTCATTTGCGTTCCACGATGCGTTCCAGCTCCGAAAAACCGGAAGTTAGACCTTTTTCTTCCAGAATGCGTTCCAGATGTCCATTTTGTAGTGTTATTATAGGTTTATTGTTCACAAGGTCCTTAAAGTGTCCATAATAGAGGTAAAATCCGCAGAAGTATATACCCAAAAAATAAACAATATACCCAAAAAAGTACAATAACACTACAAAATGGACATCTGGAACGCATTCTGGAAGAAAAAGGTCTAACTTCCGGTTTTTCGGAGCTGGAACGCATCGTGGAACGCAAATGACGCACTTCCGGTTCCGGTAAATCACCGCGATCGTCATTTCCGGAAGAGGATCAGCAGAAACGGACGAAAATTGATTAGAAGTCACAAGTGTAGCCAATTCTACCTGATTAGTTAGGGTATTTAGGAAGCATCTATTCAGTCAGCCACCATGCCTCTGATGAAGGACTAAGGTCCGAAAAGCTTCAGGCGTGGTGACTGACGTTTCTGGGGACTACTGTTGGACTGAACGGCTTCCTGTTTACCAGTGGATTCGAGGTTCCGGAACTCCGATCTGCTTCCTTGTTAACGATCTGGGAGGGTAACAGTGTTGATGCCTGGTCATATGTCCTTAACCCACAAAAGTGGTTATATGCCTATTTTCTTTCTCTGTTTGTGAATCCCTCCCTCTAAAAGAGGTGAATACATCCACCAGTGGATTGCTACGCATAGAGTATTGAGTGACTGAACAAGTGGAATATCATTATTGATGTAAGCTGACTCTGTATGTGATCAACTGTTATCAGCGCTATTGTTATACCTAATTGTATTGTATTTCCGATTGTTCTGAGACTGGTGAGGAGTCTCATCCTAGGTATACCTAAGCTGCAGGTGATTATTGGCGCGGTGTGCAAATTATATACCTTTACTTGACCTGTAAGGGATGTGGCAGTAGAGGACTCCCGATCCCTGTAAGGGTTGTGGCAGTAGAGGACTCTTCATCCCTGTAAGGGTTGTAGCAGTAGAATACTCTCCATCCCTGTAAGGGTTTTGGCAGTAGAAGACTCTCCATCCCTGTAAGGGTTGTGGCTGTAGAGGACTCCCCATCCCTGTAAGGGATGTGGCAGTAGAGGACTCCTCATCCCTGTAAGGGTTGTGGCTGTAGAGGACTCCCCATCCCTGTAAGGGATGTGGCAGTAGAGGACTCCTCATCCCTGTAAGGGTTGTGGCAGTAGAGGACTCCTCCTCGCTGTAGGGGTTGTGGCTGTAGAGTACTCCCGATCCCTGTAAGTGTTGTGGCAGTAATTTCCGGTACTGCAGGTGTATGTACTAACAATATTGGGACAATATTTACTATGTTTGTATTTATATATGGAGAGTCTCACCTTTATTGCTTAGTATATAATACTGGGAGACTGACACAGGAGGCCGCTTGCTTAAATCTTTCAATCTGTTTAGCATCTGCATTTCCCGATTTAGCTAAAAAAAGATAAGGAACATAGTTATACAATCACCAAACAATAATATCCAGATGTTCTGTGACTTTATATATACCTGTATATCTAAGCTAAACCATTGCCAGCATGGTACATATTGTATATACCAGTGGTGGCCAACCCGCGGCTCTCGAGCCGCATGCGGCTCTTTCATCCTCCGCATGCGGCTCGATGCGCTCCCGGCCACCGCTGTCCGACACACAAGACTCGCAGCAGCAGGTCTCCAGCGGCAGTGTGTATCTTCAATTCTGCGGCGGCCCGTGAGCCAATCAGAGCGGACCGGCAGCTAAGGCTCCTGATTGGCTGCCGGTCCACGAGCTCTTATTGGCTCACGGGCCGGCGCCGAATTGAAGATACACAGCGCCGCCATAGACGGAGGGGTAGGAGGGGCATGATATTGGCTCTTGCACTTGCCTATTGATCTTTTCTGGCTCTTTGCCTCCGACTGGTTGGCCACCCCTGGTATATACAGTCTTACTCACTGGAGAGGGTGATAATGTCCATTACAGAGGTAGCAGCTGATTTACCGACGGACACAATACCCACGTCATAATCCCGACAGCCATTGCCCGACAGTCAAAATGCTGACATAGTCTGCATACCGACATTTGAAATGCCGACATGCGTTTTTAAGGAATTTTTGCCCCAAAACAGACATGTCCATACTTTACCATCCCAGTGGACCTGGAGGGGGAATATAATAGTGTGCCGAGCGCAGCGAGGCAACGTGCCCGAAGCATGGCGAGCGCAGCGAGGGGACTTGGTACCCTTAGACGGTGTCCATGTCGACCTTTGTCAACGTTGACACAAAAAAGAAAAGAAAAACTCACACATTTTGGCATGTCGGCATTTCAAATGTTGGTATTCTGACTATGTCAGCATTTTGAACCATGACGGCATACTGAATGTCCGTATTTTGACCGTGTCGGTATTTTGACTGTAGCTCAATGGCTGTCGGGATTATGATCGTCGGCACTGCAGAAATCACTGGAAAAATGGCGCGGCGGTCATTTTCTTGGTGTTTTGCGCATGCTCAGTCAGAATATCACTGGTAAAATGGCTGCCTTGCCATTTCCCTGGAAGCCTGCGCATGTGTACTAGACTCTGGAGCAGCGCTAGGGTCCCCTAGTGCCCAAAGTTAAGAGCGCTGAGGACTAGAGAGGAAGAGGTACAGAACGAGACTGCAGACGGGCCTCCTCCTCCTCTCTGAAGACGCCCCTAGTTCCCACATTGTTATATTACACTAACTTACTGACAGGGGCGTTTTAAAGGAGGAGACTAATTTCACTACTGCACATGCGCAGCGGCCATTTTGGGTGCGATTTTTGACGTGGCTGCAGCGCCCGACGCAGAACTCCAGAAAGGTAAGTATTGAAAAATGGGTGCAATGTGTACGGTGCTGCACCCATTATAGATACGCCAACGCTTACTGACTAGGATGGTAAAGGAAGCGAGTGCAGCACTGTACACAATGACCTCTGACATGAAGGGGTGCAGCAATAGATTCTGATGGGCTATGGGCATATATCTAACGTTGGCTGGTAGCCTTATATCTGTTACCCCTGTGTATTAGTGATAGTCTGGCTGTTACTGTTGGATCCCTACTGTATGTGCTTATCCATATTTTTGCCCTGATAATGGGAGTGGGTTATATACAGTATACGAGTATTTTTCTTTAAGTACATATTAGGATTCGCTGATCAATCAATTTGATTATTCATTTAATAAAACCCTTTTAAATATGCTACACATACTTGCCTACCCTCCCGGAATGGACGGGAGGCTCCCGAAAATTAGGTGGCCCTCCCGTCCCCCGGAAATGTGGCCACGTCTCCCACTTTCCCTGCCAGCCCCCCTCCCCCTCCACCTTGGCCACCCACAGCAGAGAACAAGTGGGTGTCCGAGGGGTTCAGATGACGCAATTCACGCTAAATTGCGTCAATGTAGCTCCGCCCCCTGGTATACAGTGCCTGGTTTCTCTGCACTGTATAGCGGGGGGCGGAGCCACGATGACACAATAATGATGCCACGCTGCTGGACTACCCACCTTGCCTCCCATCTGCAGCACTGTAGTTGAAGTACTGCATATAGTCACTATGAGCTTACCTGCCAAACCATAACATTTGGTTGCCAGTCATTTACTCTCATATGGCAATAGGCAGAAGTCCACCAACGGTTGCTGTTACATCAGACACCTGGGGCAAGCATCTGTGTAGGTGCAGCACACGGATGTGCCGGGCAAGAGTGTGTGTAACATTTTTTGGTCTCATTTGTGTGGGGCAAATTTATCGCAGAATGATACCCAGGTCTTATAGTTTCCTGCTGCCTCCATTCCCCTCCCCACATCATGTCACTGCCCCTGTCACATGCAGCCCTGTCCTCACTAACACACTACTCATATCCTGATATACTCTGTGCTGCTGGGGATCCTGCTCCTCCCACTATATAACTCTCAGTCTGTGGCTTCCTGCTGCCTCCATTCCCCTCCTCACATCATGTCACTGCCCCTGCCACATGCAGCCCTGTCCTCACTGACACATCACTCATCTCCTGATATACTCTGTGCTGCTGGGGACCCTGCTCCTCCCACTATATAACTCTCAGTCTGTGTCTTCCTGCTGCCTCCATTCCCCTCCTCACATCATGTCACTGTCCCTGTCACATGCAGCCATGTCCTCACTGACACATCACTCATCTCCTGATATACTCTGTGCTGCTGGGGACCCTGCTCCTCCCACTATATAACTCTCAGTCTGTGGCTTCCTGCTGCCTCCATTCCCCTCATCACATCATGTCACTGCTCCTGCCACATGCAGCCCTGTCCTCACTGACACATCACTCATCTCCTGATATACTCTGTGCTGCTGGGGACCCTGCTCCTCCCACTATATAACTCTCAGTCTGTGGCTTCCTGCTGCCTCCATTCCCCTCCTCACATCATGTCACTGCTCCTGTCACATGCATCCCTGTCCTCACTGACACATCACTCATCTCCTGATATACTCTGTGCTGCTGGGGACCCTGCTCCTCCCACTATATAACTCTCAGTCTGTGGCTTCCTGCTGCCTCCATTCCCCTCCTCACATCATGTCACTGCCCCTGTCACATGCAGCCCTGTCCTCACTGACACATCACTCATCTCCTGATATACTCTGTGCTGCTGGGGACCCTGCTCCTCCCACTGTATAACTCCCAGTCTGTGGCTTCCTGCTGCCTCCATTCCCCTCCTCACATCATGTCACTGCCCCTGTCACATGCAGCCCTGTCCTCACTGACACATCACTCATCTCCTGATATACTCTGTGCTGCTGGGAACTCTGCTTCTCCCACTATATAATTGTCAGTCTGTGCCTTCCTTCTACCTCCATTGATTCCCCTCCTCACATTATGATGCTGCAGTCAACTTACGCAGTGACATGAGGAGCTGCTGTAAACGTTCTAAACACATAATTTTCTATGCTGGGAACATTCCACTGATCTGATCAGGGAAGTAGTTATGAAGATGGAACATATACAATCCTATACAGTGCATTACATGAGGCTTATTGGGACACTATTTGCTGTGCTTCACACATCACCTTCAGTGCTCTTCATCCTACAGAACACAGGTGTTATTCTACTTACAGAATAGGTTGAGTGAGTTATATTTTCCCCAGGAGCACTTGACATCGATGTTTGCCAATAAGAAATCCTCGCCCATTTCGTAAAACGTGACTGTCACTTTATCTGCCGGTTCTAGGGAGGAAACACAATGGAGTCTGGCGTTTGATTGTTTTCCCCATTAGCACCAGGAAGGACATTGGGGTCTGATCCATGTGGGTGACTACATACCTGGGTGGAAAGTCATAGTATTTCCAGATATTGTCACTGGGATGGGTGTAGGAAACCTGACAAGAGAAGGAGCAAGATTGAGGAAGGAATAGTGGTCGGTGAAATAGAGAGACAATGAAACACAAGCTGGTATCACCTAGTGCCATAGCGCCTCTCTGGTGGGTAAGGAAGGTACAAGGCAATGTGCAGTGTCTGGTTTGTGTATGAACCACAAACTGGGAAAGAGAGAAACTATAATGAACCTGTATTTGCGTTGCCGCAACTTCCAATACTGTGTCACATTTGGCCTCCACCTAGATAGGTGCACTGTGCACTGTCCCTCCCAAATAGGTGCGCTCTGCACTGTCCCTCCCAGATAGGTGCGCTCTGCACTGTCCTCCCAAATAGGTGCGCTCTGCACTGTCGCTCCCAGATAGGTGCGCTCTGCACTGTCTCTCCCAGATAGGTGCGCTCTGCACTCTCTCTCCCAGATAGGTGCGCTCTGCACTGTCCCTCCCAGATAGGTGCGCTCTGCACTGTCCCTCCCAAATAGCTGTGCTCTGCAGTGTCCCTCCCAGATAGGTGCGCCATGCACTCTCCCTCCTAGATAGGTGAGCTCTGCACTGTCCCTCCCAGACAGGTGCGCTCTGCACTGTCCCTCCCAAATAGTTGTGCTCTGCACTGTCCCTCCCAAAGAGGTGCACTCTGCACTGTCTCTCCCAGATAGGTGGGCTCTGCACTGTCCCTCCCAGATAGGTGCGCTCTGCACTGTCTCTCCCAGATAGGTGGGCTCTGCACTGTCCCTCCCAGATAGGTGCGCTCTGCACTGTCCCTCCCAAATAGCTGCGCTCTGCAGTGTCCCTCCCAGATAGGTGCGCCATGCACTCTCCTTCCTAGATAGGTGAGCTCTGCACTGTCCCTCCCAGATAGGTGCGCTCTGCACTGTCCCTCCCAAATAGTTGCGCTCTGCACTGTCCCTCCCAAAGAGGTGCGCACTGCACTGTCTCTCCCAGATAGGTGGGCTCTGCACTGTCCCTCCCAAATCGGTGCGCTCTGCACTGTCCCTCCCAAAGAGGTGCGCTCTGCACTGTCCCTCCCAAAGAGGTGCGCTCTGCACTGTCTCTCCCAGATAGGTGCGCTCTGCACTGTCCCTCCCAAATAGTTGCGCTCTGCACTGTCCCTCCCAAAGAGGTGCGCTCTGCACTGTCTCTCCCAGATAGGTGCGCTCTGCACTGTCCCTCCCAAATAGGTGCGCTCTGCACTGTCCCTCCCAAAGAGGTGCGCTCTGCAGTGTCTCTCCCAGATAGGTGCGCTCTGCACTGTCCCTCCCAAATAGGTGCGCTCTGCAATGTCCCTCCCAAAGAGGTACGCTCTGCACTGTCCCTCCCAGATAGGTGCGCTCTGCACTGTCCCTCCCAGATAGGTGCGCTCTGCAGTGTCCCTCCCAGATAGGTGCGCTCTATGCCGTCCCTCCCAGAAAGGTGCCCTCTGCAATGTCCCTCCCAAAGAGGTACGCTCTGCACTGTCCCTCCCAGATAGGTGCACTCTGCACTGTCCCTCCCAGATAGGTGCGCTCTGCACTGTCCCTCACAAATAGGTGCGCTCTGCACTGTCCCTCCGAAAGAGGTGCGCTCTGCAGTGTCCCTCCCAGATAGGTGAGCTCTGCACTGTCCCTCCCAAATAGTTGTGCTCTGCACTGTCCCTCCCAAAGAGGTGCACTCTGCACTGTCTCTCCCAGATAGGTGGGCTCTGCACTGTCCCTCCCAGATAGGTGCGCTCTGCACTGTCCCTCCCAAATAGCTGCGCTCTGCAGTGTCCCTCCCAGATAGGTGCGCCATGCACTCTCCTTCCTAGATAGGTGAGCTCTGCACTGTCCCTCCCAAATAGTTGCGCTCTGCACTGTCCCTCCCAAAGAGGTGCGCTCTGCACTGTCCCTCCCAGATAGGTGCGCTCTGCACTGTCCCTCCCAGATAGGTGCGCTCTGCACTGTCCCTCCCAGATAGGTGCGCTCTGCACTGTCCCTCCCAGATAGGTGCGCTCTGCACTGTCCCTCCCAGATAGGTGCGCTCTGCACTGTTTCTCCCAGATAGGTGCGCTCTGCACTGTCTCTCCCAGATAGGTGCGCTCTGCACTGTCTCTCCCAGATAGGTGCACTCTGCACTGTCCCTCCCATATAGGTGCGCTCTGCACTGTCCCTCCCAGATAGGTGCGCTCTGCACTGTCTTTCCCAGATAGGTGCGCTCTGCACTGTCCCTCCCATATAGGTGCGCTCTGCACTGTCCCTCCCATATAGGTGCGCTCTGCACTGTCTCTCCCAGATAGGTGCGCTCTGCACTGTCTCTCCCAGATAGGTGCGCTCTGCACTGTCTCTCCCAGATAGGTGCGCTCTGCACTGTCTCTCCCAGATAGGTGCCCTCTGCACTGTCTCTCCCAGATAGGTGCCCTCTGCACTGTCTCTCCCAGATAGGTGCGCTCTGCACTGTCCCTCCCATATAGGTGCGCTCTGCACTGTCTCTCCCAGATAGGTGCGCTCTGCACTGTCTCTCCCAGATAGGTGCGCTCTGCACTGTCCCTCCCAGATAGGTGCGCTCTGCACTGTCCCTCCCAGATAGGTGCGCTCTGCACTGTCCCTCCCAGATAGGTACGCTCTGCACTGTCTCTCCCAGATAGGTGCGCTCTGCACTGTCCCTCCCAGATAGGTGCGCTCTGCACTGTCTCTCCCAGATAGGTGCGCTCTGCAGTGTCCCTCCCAGATAGGTGCGCTCTGCACTGTCCCTCCCAGATAGGTGCGCTCTGCACTGTCCCTCCCAGATAGGTGTGCTCTGCACTGTCTCTCCCAGATAGGTGCACTCTGCACTGTCCCTAGGGTCTGAGAACATGCTCTCATGTTTTTAGAACTCTCATAACTCTCATGATTTTCGCTTCCAGATGTTTTCCATACAACTGGGCCAGGGTAGTAGGGTGCAAATTGTAAACTTTTACTTTCTACAGTGTGTGTGCCCTGTCTTTGTTTAAATATTTATTTTACTGTAGGACATCAGGTACCAGCGGGCATTTTAATGCCCCGCATGCTGATACTTGTGGTTCTCCAAGTACCAGAATGCAGGGGAGGCTTGCTGGGACCTGTACTCCTACTGTAAAAGACAATATTATTTCTATCTTAAGGCTATCTACTTGGCACCCAGTGCCCAGGGGTGCTAAGGATAGTCCCGGGCTTCAGCCCCTGCCTTTGAGTGCCCTTAATGGGGGGGAACCCTTTATTTGGGAGGTCCCCACTCCCCCAGGGAACCCTGGCCAGGGCTTATTAGTTGGGATTATTGCTACGGCCACCGGGACCAATATATAAACGTGGTCCCCGGCTGTGCCATTACGTCCCTGGCTTGTGGAGCCCGGTGCTGGTTTCAAAAATACTAGGCCCCCCCCCCCCCCCATATTTTTGGAACCAGGATTGGTCCAAGAGCCCGGTGCTGGTTCTTAAAATACAGGGGAACCTCACACATTTCTCCCCTGTATTTTTTCAACCGGGACCAGCCCCAAGAGCCGGAGACTGGTTATGCTTTTATTGGGACCCCACATAGTTTTATTTTTCTTAATTTAACTTTTTATTAACTGTTATAGACAAAGAATGCACAGATCTCCCTTATCAGTGCATGCTATTGTCAAACTCTGTCACACTCGCACAATGTAACGTAAAAATTTGCAGGCCATTACACTACCTGAGTTTTGGCCAAACTAGGTGCGAGTTTGTCCCACACAAATACTCGGGCCCTTTTACAGTTGGCCCTTAGCAATCTCTCCTCATGGTTCCTCAGCAACCGGCTGTGTTAGCACGTGCTGTACTTGTGTGTTATTCTGACTGTCCTCCTGATACCGGCCTGTCTTATACTTTACCCCAATTATCTCTGTGTGATCCCGACATGTTATACCGCTCCTATAGACTTTGTCTTGTTTATTGACTATAATTCATGATTTATCTCTCTGTATGGTCTGCTGCTGATGACTAGCTGCCGGCCTGTCTATCCCAAGTCATTGAATTTTAGTGGTAATATACATCACCTGAATGAGTCTGTGAATTTGAGTTCTCCATCTTGAACCTCGATTTGCACCCAATGTTCTTCTGATTCCATAGGGCCGCTAAAACTAGAGGCAGATGCGACACTGTGCCAGCGACCAGCCAACTGGGGACAGAGACAGGAAACCATTAGAGATTCATACAGTGAGGGAAATGACAGTGAAATAGTCTGCCCCGATTTACTATCTGCCTCCATCTTTACTCTCTGGCTCCATGGAGCAAACGCTCGGGCTGAGGCACCACAGTCAGAATAAGGCCACCCTGTTGCATATTACTCTAGGTTACAGCTGTAGTACAGCCGTCACCGTGAGCAAGGACTTAATCTGTGATCGCATGCAATCTCAGTTTAAGAGCCGGTGGGAGGGGGGGGGGGGGGGGGAGGGCGACAGGGCGGCATTTTAGAGGCGGCGACGCAGTGTTAGGGGAGGCGCAGCCCGGACAATAGAGGCATGTCTGGAGCGTTTGCGGGGCTGCGAAGGCTTTGGGCTACCCTAAAGATGCGAGTACATGGCTGTTTAGCGATGTGTTCACATTTTAGTGGGGCAGAAGGAATCGATATGCGGAGCGGTCTTGCCCTGTTTTGGGCACCCCCCCCCCCCTTCCCCCGCATGATAGTGGAAGGAGTTGCAGTTTTGCAATTTTTTGCATAACTACACCGCATGCTGAATTAATCCCTGATCAGGAAGTAGCAAAACACAGCAGTTTGTGACTGATATTAACACTGAGTGTTGATTATTATCACCATTCTTCTGTGAGTGCCATCACCCCCACCTCCCTAACAGACCCTTCTCACGCCACCAATTGTCGCCACTGCGGTGCTTGCCATGTGTCAAAGTGGTTAGTCACGCCAGTTCTGCAGTTCAAACATTCAGAATAAATCGTCAAGTGTAGTTAGACATAAAATGTTAAATTCATTCCAGTAAAATAAAAAAATCTAACAGTTAAATGGCGACACTGTACAGTATTTTTAATATTTGCAATGCGAATCCCAGAGCATGATGTGTGTAACGGTTCGGCAATAGTATAGTATGTGTTTGGTATTCTGCATCTCTAAAACTGACAGTACCCCTCTAAAACAACAGGAGTAGCTCCCCGCTTTCTGAACGGAGGGAAAAAGCAAAGTTACTGCCTTAACACGCTCACAAAAGGGATAATCTCAGAAGAAAGCAGCAGCCAGTATCAGCGGAGCACTCATTAAATGTTATTCACCAGCAGTTCTCTATAGTACCACTTATTTAATTTCATCCAAAACGGGGGAGATCGCTGTGATTATGCGCATGTCCACAGCGGTATGCTACGACCCCTGGCTATTAACAGCCGTGATGAGAATTGCCGGGTACTCACGGATATTGCGGCTTCTGCTACTAGTGGACGGGGAGCGGACCTCCTAAGCCAAGTGCCGCTTCAGCTGTATCCCCGATCAAACGGCTAGTCAGCCCGCCGTGCAGTCAGAATATCACGGCTTCTGCTACTGAGGAACGGGCAGCGGACCTCCTAAGCCAAGTGCCGCTTCAGCAGTAACTCCGGTCAGACGGCTCGTCAGCCTGCCGTACAATCGCTGGAAAAGATGGTAGAGGCTACGGGCAACTGGATACAATCAAAAGTGCCCTCCTGGAGCCATCTGACCGGGGTTACTGCTGAAGCGGCAATTGGCTTAGGAGGTCCGCTTCCCGTTCCTCAGTAGCAGAAGCCGTGATATTCTGACTGCACGGCGGGCTGACAAGCCGTTTGATCGGGGATACAGCTGAAGCGGCACCTGGCTAAGGAGGTCCGCTCCCCGTCCACTAGTACTAGAAGCCGCAATATCCGTGAGTACCCGGCAATAAACCTCCTAATGATAATGTGTGGACCCCTTATTCAAAAGTAAAGCATTCAGTACCTTTAATACCAAGAAATAATGACACGGAGACTTGAATTTGGCAGAAAATTGTTAGCTATTTATTGTACCCTAACCATTAGAAAAACCTGTAAAGTGAAAATTTAAGTTAACATGCCGATTCAGCGGCATATGGTGGCAGAAAAAAAGAACGGCTCTGTTCAACTGACAATAACCTCAAACATTAAAATTCCAAACGATCCTAATTTAACACAAACCATAAAATAGGTAATAGGTGCCCGACTCAGACCTCCACGCTGACTACCCACCCTGATGGGTGATGACGCTGCCCCCTGACGGGTGGTCTAGCGGCCTTAAAAGTCAATGGAGGTGAGTGCACCTAAACCACACCAAACTGTAAATCGCTGCAACTAACAAGACAAACTACAACCTGCCGTTCTTTTCCGCCAACAAATAGCCAATGATAAACCATACTAACAATTCAAAGCCAAGGCACTCCGTGCCAGAACCTCTACCAAACAGGGAGGGAGGTCGGGAAGGCAATTCAGCAGCAAGAGAGACCAAACTGGCCTAGAAGTCCCTATATATACTGAACCCTCCCCTCTCTACCCTGGGCTGTACTTTCCTAACAGTTAGGTCCACCCCTCACAGGAGGTTTAACTCTCTCTGTTTCTATGCAGTCATTTCGCTCTCCTAAACCTCCTAATGATAATGTGTGGACCCCTTATTCAAAAGTAAAGCATTCAGTACCTTTAATACCAAGAAATAATGACACAGAGACTTGAATTTGGCAGAAAATTGTTAGCTATTTATTGTACCCTAACCATTAGAAAAACCTGTAAAGTGAAAATTTAAGTTAACATGCCGATTCAGCAGCATATGGTGGCAGAAAAAAAGAACGGCTCTGTTCAACTGACAATAACCTCAAACATTAAAATTCCAAACGATCCTAATTTAACACAAACCATAAAATAGGTAATAGGTGCCCGACTCAGACCTCCACGCTGACTACCCACCCTGATGGGTGATGACGCTGCCCCCTGACGGGTGGTCTAGCGGCCTTAAAAGTCAATGGAGGTGAGTGCACCTAAACCACACCAAACTGTAAATCACTGCAACTAACAAGACAAACTACAACCTGCCGTTCTTTTCCGCCAACAGCGAAAGAATCCTCCCCAGAGTCTTCGCACCGCCACCATACCCTCAACCTTACTCCTGCAATACCAGAAAAAGATCCTCCAGGAAAAGCATCATCCCCTCCTTGGACAGATGCACACCATCAGGCCGAAAAAGGTGACTGTCACAAAACCGAATCCTAGGGTGGCGAACCACTTTGCCTCCGTGGGCCAACACCCACTTCGCCACCGCCCCATTCACCTTTCGCCTGGCCTCATCAATCGGGCGACCGTCCGCCACTCCTCGCCAACTCAATCTTGGCACCATCATAGAGAACACCAAGACACACTTGGGCCACGCCTCGGCCACACTGGCCAGATCCTTCATCATGGCCCACCGCAGCTCCAAAGATGTCCTTTTCCCCAGATCGTTGCCACCTAAATGGACAACCAGTACCCTAGGGACCCCATGCTCGCTGACCTGACTGACCAGTCTACTCTTCAGATCTTTCCACATCATCCCCGCCAACCAAGCCAACGAACGCCGTGAGCCCTAGGAAACATCTGTGCCCCCTCCGAGGCCAAAAACCTGGCTGCCCAGTACACATAAGAGTGGCCAACCACCCAGATTGCCAAGTCATCTTCTACCCAACCTGAAGAGAAGGAAAGGAGTAAAATATCGGTTAATAAGTATCCGAAAAGGAGTTTATTAAACGCATTAACCTGAAGGATCTGCCAAAAGAAAAAAGGGGGTTTTCGTGTCTTGCAGAAGTCACGGCCTAGCCGATCTGCACAAGCTTCCAGCCAATTGAAGCAGAACATAAACACACAATGGGAAAAATCAAATTAATATAAGGAAAATAAACCGGGGGTGGGGGGGGGAGGGGGGTATAAAATGGGAAAAACATGTAAGAACTCAGCTGGAGGTGAAAGCGTAAAGACCTGCTGAGGGACTTTGATTTGAACTGATCAGCCGAATTGTAGATTAGAATTCAGTCCGTCAAGTCAGGCAAAAAAATCGCAAAAGAACTCCAGACCCCCGCTGCCAGCAGCGGCGAGTAGCTAATCCCTGAGTAGGATAAACAGGGGAGACAAACTGACACACTACACAAGAACGTACTGAACTTTACAACATGAGCTTATACAACTACTAATAAACAGAACCGTTAATCAACCAAACACTTATAGCACTGGGCGAATATATCGTCTGTAACTCGACGACTTCCATCGTCCCACTGCCTGGATTTCCACCACGGAAAGACCTGCCGACGCAGCCGCCGTCGCTGCCCCGATTCGGAAGGAATGCGTACCGAAAGCAGCGGGTGAAAGGCCCAGGCTCGCTAGACAGCGACTCAGCATCCAACGAAACTGATATTTCGTCAAAGGTAAACCGTCATAATGCAGCAGCCACGACCCCTGCCCACCGGGCCGAACTGCTGCACATTTCGATGCCAACCTCACCGTGCAAATGCTCTCCTCCAGTGACGAAACCAAGGTGACCCATAGACCTCTACCTACTTGGTCCATCTTAGAGCGACGCAATCTGTACAGCAAGGACCTCTCACCCACCACGACGTCCTCCAGCAGCATGCGCGAGTCCGCCCGCTTAGATGGTGCAACCAGCTCCGAAACCCGAAAGGCTCCGTGGTAAGCCATTGAGAACGCCAACCGTAACAAAAGCGATTCAAAAATAGACGACGCGATACCGCCCACCGCCTTGATGACAGCCGGTAGCAAGGCCGCATCGATGGGCCGCCGCCTATCAGGCGGCGCTGGCGCCACGCGTGCCCACCCTTTCATTGCCTTAACCAGAAGCCCGCTCTTTGTCACGTCAGGGACCCCCTTGATTTTATTAAAGAACGAAATCCCTGCTAAGTACCGGGACACCACCGCTCTGGACCTACCCGTGACAAACAGCTGCCAAATAAAAGAAAGCATCATCCGATGCCCGCTCTTACCTTCTTGACTGCGTCCTCGGACAAACTCTTCCCACTCGCTCCAAGCTTGACGGTAAGCCTTGAGCGTGTTCGGAGCCACTGATCGCATCGCTAGACCCTCCAGTCCGGTCCGATAACCTGCCAGACATAACCGGGACATTGAAACCCCCGCTCATCGGCCTCGGGTGCCAACAAACGAAATCTCTCCCACTGACCGCGGGACAACGCGTCGGCAATTCCGTTCTCCAGACCTGGTACATGCTGCGCGCGGAACCATACATTCCTATGCAAACATGTCAGCAGCAATCGACCAAGCACCCTCAGAACCACTAGCGACTTCACCCTCTGGTTATTTATCGCATGCACCACACCCAGATTGTCACATCTAAACAAAATGCTGCGATCAGCCAGACATTCGCCCCAAACCTCCAGTGCTACCATAATGGGGAAAAGCTCCAGCAGCAACAGGTCCTTAGTGAAACCTTCGCGATGCCATTCCTCAGGCCACGAGGCCACGCCCCAAGATCCCTCTAGGTAGCAACCGAACCCAGAGGAACCTGCCGCGTCAGTAAACAGCTGTAACCTAGCGCTGTCGACCGTTGGGGCCTGCCAGATACGCACCCCGTTGAAATCCTCCAGGAACGAGGCCCATACGGCCAAATTCCTCTTAATCTCGGAGGACAAGCGGATGAAATGATGCAGCCTGGCACACCCCGCCGTCGCCCTCTCCAGCTTCCGGCAGAAAACCCTGCCCATCGGGATTACCCGACAAGCAAAGTTCAAAAGGCCCAGCAAGGACTGCGCCTGCCGCAGCGTGACTTTGCGCGATCTCACGAACTGGCAAATAACTTCGCGTAGCTTAGCAACCCTGGCCTGAGGAAGGCGGCACGATCCCGCTACCGTGTCGATTTCGATCCCCAAGAACGATAGACAGGAAACTGGCCCCTCCGTTTTATCCTCGGCCACAGGAAAGCCAAAGTGAAAAAACAGCGCTCGGATGCTGAACAGCAAGTCGCTGCAGCGCGGCGAATTCGCCGGCCCCACACACAGGAAATCATTGAGGTAATGCGCAACTCCATGACCCCCTGACGAAGACTCCACGCACCAATGTAAAAATGTGCTAAACCGTTCAAAAAACGAGCAGGAAACGGAACATCCCATCGGCAAACATTTGTCGATGAAATACTCCGCTCCGATCCGAAAACCCATAAAACAGAATGAGTCCGGATGCAACGGGAGCAACCGAAACGCGGATTCCACATCGATCTTGGCCATCAGGGCCCCAGGGCCGTAACTACGGACCAACTCTAGCGCCTCATCAAACGACTGGTACACCACCGAGTAATGAGCCGGTGGTATCGCGTCGTTGACCGACGACCCCGACGGGTAAGAAAGATGCTGAATGAGCCGAAAGGCACCTGGAGTCTTCTTGGGGACAACCCCCACTGGGGAGATGACCAAGTCATCCACCGGTGGTGAGCCAAACGGGCCCTCCATCCTACCCAGCCGTACCTCCTTATCCACCTTCTCGCGCAGAACCGCCGGCAAGGCGCGAGCGGACTGAAGATTCCGGAGAGCCCGAACCGATACATCGCTCGCAACAGGCAAGCGAAAACCAAACTTAAAACCCTGAAACAAAAACTGAGCGTCCGTACTATTTGGATACCAATCCAACCATTTGGCCATGGCGTCCAAATTAATTGGTGTTGGTGCCCTGTGGAGCGATTCCGCTCGCGCCCGGTCTTGCGTAGCTTTGCTTACCCCGCGCACCTTGGCGATTGCCTCTAAAACAGGTCGAGGCCGGGTGGGAGCCGCCACATTGCAAGCACAAATGTCAAAACCGACACTGCTTGCCGAAGGAACAGGACGCATTGTTAAATGCGAAGCACTTCCCTTTCGCAGCGGCCTGCCCTCCCCCGCGGCCGCCCAATCTACCTGTCTTGCCCGCTCCGCCGTCCGCGCCGCTCCCTTGGGAGGATGACCCTGCGCGTTGCCCGTCCGCCCCCGGATTCCGGGGCTCCCTTGCGGGTTGAGAAGTCCGGGTGACCTGGAGCCAGACTTCCACGTCTTTGCATCCAAAGTCAATCACCTGCAGGCAATCCTGTTTCTCCCGGAATTTCTCGTCATACATCCGCCATTCGATGCCTGCCGATGTGCGCTGCATATCGTGTATCAAGTGCAGGTATCGTATGATGTTCATATGTTCGTCAGGCCTATCTTCCAGGTAGCACGCCGCAAAGACGCAAAAAACGGCCAGCCAGTTGTCGAAAGTACGGAAAGCTTCAGCTCCGATGCCCTTCTTAGTTGCCGCTGTCTAATAGTCCTTCTTCGCGTCCTTAGTCAGGACGAACATATCAACGTAATCACCCCTGCAGATCTTTCTACGGCAGCTATCCCGCAACCCCCTCAACACGGCCGTGTAATCGCAGTGTACTACTCCCGGCAAATCGCGGCGCTTCTTGGCCCTGCGAGCGTCCTCGCTAAGCCGCTTACGTCTCTTCCGCCTCTCCTGCTGCCCCGCCGCCCTCTTGGCGTACTTCGTCGAGCTCTTTTTGCCCTAGTCGTGCTACTAACGTCGGACGCCGGCGACGACAGGGATGAAGAAGAGGAGGAACTGAGAGAACTGGAGCGCGTGCTGGAGCCAGACGCCGACTGCTCAACCTCACCTGACGTTGTCGACTGCTCGGACTGGGAATCCTCCGGTGTGGAAACTTCGACATCCTCCTCGTCGCTCCCAATCACTTCAACTTCTCCGCGATCACCTGAAGAAGAAGACAGAGCAAAGGACCCGGAAACCACTCCCGGCGCCTGCTCGGTCCGCACTTGACGGTGTCCCAGCTGCGCCACGGCCGCCCCCAAATCACGGCAAGCGCGAGCAATTCGCTGAGCCACCGACCCGGGCCGCGCACCGGACGCCCTTGCGTCCGCGCGTGCACCGGAACGCCTGGCTGTCCCTGGGGATGCTGCAGCGGCCAACGGGCCCAATGCCGCCACCACCGTCGACAGCGCCGACGCCAACTGACCGGAGGGGTCCTGACCTCCCCAAAAGTCACCGCCAGCCCCCAGATGCCGGCGCACGCCTCCCTGCCCGACGCCCGGTAGGCGCCAATAGGGGACCCGACAACCAATGCTCCGCCTGGCCCGCTGGGGAACTGCTGGCCCCCCTGACCACTAGTGGCGTGGTCCCCCACCAGTCCCCTACTCTAACCTGAGCCTGCAGGCCCTCGCCAGCGCTGTTCCGGCTACTACCGGCCCCCCCTCGCGCGCCCTCCCCCCCGCAGGCTGGAGCTCTCTCCGTCTGCCGGGAAGGCGCCTCGGCGGGGCTCAATGCCGCCGTGCTCGCCCCTGGACCGCCCCCCCCCCCCCCGCCGCCGCTCCCCGCCGGACTCCGGCTGCAAGGGAGGCAGCAGGGGAGATGAGGACACTGTCGGCGCCGCTGCGCGCACACGTGCGCGAACGGCGCCACTGTCTGTGAGTGCGCGCGGCCCGCCGCTTCCCGCCACACTCCCTCCACCGCTGGGCCCTGAAGTGACTGCCGGACGAGACCCCGCGACGGGCCTCGTCCGACTCGCCGCCGCCATCCGCCACCCTCGCCCGGCACCACCTCCCGGCCGCGACAAGGGGGATGAGAGGGGAGACGGGCTGGGAGCCACCATCGGCCACCCGACCGGGCGCGCGCCCGCGGGCGCCCGTACCCGGCAACGGTGTTTCAGCCGGAGGTGCAGGCCGATGCCCGGCCACCTCCGGCGTCTCCCCCGTGCTCCCAGCCCTCCCCGCCGCCCGCGGCCGGCCGGTAACACCGGGCCGGAAACCAGCGGCAAGGAGGACCGAGTCCGCCGAGCCACCGCCGCACCGGCGCCCGCGTCGGCCCCGGGAGACGGGTAGCCGTCAGCTGGGTCAGCCGGCCCATCCTCGGGCCCAGCCTCACCGCCTGATGAGCGGTAGCGAGCTGGGGTCCCGGCGGCACGGCGGGGGCGGGAGGCCATCATACGAACAGAGTATGGATTAAAGGAGGGTGGCACACAGAATATACTGTGCACTGCAAATGCTAAAATTGCTAACCAGCTAACAGTCTGTGAATTTGCAATGCAGCACTCACCAGAGGCAATTCAGCAGCAAGAGAGACCAAACTGGGCTAGAAGTCTCTATATATACTGAACCCTCCCCTCTCTACCCTGGGCTGTACTTTTCATCACAGTTAGGTCCACCCCTCACAGGAGGTTTAACTCTCTCTATTCCTAAGCAGTAATTTCGCTCTCCTTCTCATCACGGCTGTTAATAACCAGGGGTCGTAGCATACCGCTGTGGACACGCGCATAATCACAGCGATCTCCCCCGTTTTGGACGAAATTATATAAGTGGTACCACAGAGACTTTCACTATCTGCTCTAAAGGGACAATTATACTCAATTGAGAACTTAATAAATTGGCTACAAGCGGTGTTATGGACTGCAACATTATAAAGTCAAGAGAGATGGTGATATAGAGATAGGGGCATGGGCTTTAATTAATTGCATGGTATTAAATATTTTAAATGTTGTTTATGTGGAATGTAATGAAATGAAACATATATTAGTAATTTAACAGTATATCTCTGTTTCAGCGCTCCTTTGTATTTATTGTATTTCTCTCGTCTTGTGGGTGGAACAGAACCACCAATAGGAGCTGCAGAAACTTGATATTAATTGTAGTGGTTAATGGATATAGGTTTTTTGGTGGTGTGATAAGCGCTGTGTCTTTAATTAATTACTACAGTTCTCTAGTGTCTGTGACCGTCATCGTCCAATATTTACACCTGCCCCTGAGCGCCTGCAGATAATACAACTGTCCCAGATGTAGTTAGTGTTTTCCTGGTCTGTGTGTGTTCTCACCCTTACTGTACTTGGCCTATGGTAGAACTGCTCAGTCAGGGGCGTACTAACTAAGGGGTTGATTCACATCTGATAGCTGCTGTGCATTTTCGCATAGCGGGCGATCAGGTACTAACTGCGTATGCACATGCACCGCAATGCACACGCGCGTTGCACAACAACAATGTGCATCACCAGTCATCGACGAGATGATGCAAAAAATCTGATTGCACGGGCGTTCGCAAGGTGATTGACAGGAGGAGGACGTTTGTGGGTGGTAACTGAGAGTTTATTGGGAGTGTCCAGAAAAACGCAGGCGTTACCAAGCGTTTTCAGGGAGTGTGTCTGACGTCAGCTCCGGCCCCGATCAGCTTGTTCTCATCGCACTGTAGCAGTAAGTCCTGGGCTGCGCACACACTGCACGCATCAAATTTTTTCAGTCTGACGTTCACATGCGATCGCACACTTGCACGGCGAATTTACACTCCCCCTGGAGGCGGCGACTATCCGAATGCAGGACAGCAAAGTTAGCAGCCCAGCAATCAGGTCTGAATCACCCCCTAAGACGGGAGGGGGCCCGTATGCAGTCTCCGTCTGGGCTTCCTCCTCTCTGGCCGGCAGAATAGTGTGTGTGTGCAGTAGAGCTCTGCTAGTCCCTGTGATTTCTTTACTGTGCATGCTCATAGCGCCGGGGAAATGCCCGCGGCGCCATTTTCCTGGTGATTTTGCATCTGTACCGCTGCCAATGTTGGGCTCTGAAGAGGTAAGAACCAAATAAATGGGTGCAGTGTGGGCCCCCAGCGCACTGCACACACAGCACCCATTATAGGGCTCAATTCAGACCTAATTGCTGCTGTGCGTTTTCGCACAGCGGGCGATTATCAAATAACTGCGCATGCATATGCACCGCAATGCACATGTGCGTCACCATACAGCGACAGGATGGTGCGAAATTTTGATCGCACGACCGCTTTCAAGGTGATTGACAGGAAGAGGATGTTTGGGGGTGGTAACTGCCCATTTTCAGGGAGTGTCTGGAAAAACACAGGCGTTCCCAAGCGTTTTCAGGGCGGGTGTGTGACATCTGCTCCGGCCCCGATCAGCCTGATTTCTTCGCACTGGAGGAGTAAGTAGTGACTGCACACAGACTGCACACACTGCACAGAATGGGGAAAACATTCGATGGTGAGTGTGATGCGAACGGATTTGCAGCTGTCCGCTGACTGAGGGGAATTTTTGCACAGCGTACACATGCGATCGCACACTTGCACGGGGCGAATTTTCACTCTCCCTGGGCGGCGACTATCTGATCACAGGACAGTGTAAATTGCAGCACAGCGATCAGGTCTGAATCGGGGCCCATAGATACACCATTGCACCTAGTACTGTCTATCCAGACACGAGCAGACGTAAGAGGCAGAATCATGCAGACCTGCGTGTACACATACACAGGCTCCCACTGGTCTGTGCAATCACACAATCCATGCTACGCAAACTGGTGCGGTGCTCAGTCTGTATCAAGCCCAGGAGGAGATGTATCACATCTTCTAAAGAGGCCGGGTGGTGAAGTTGCCTATAGCAACCAACCAGCTTCTAGCATACCTCCCAACTTTTGTTCTGTCAACAGCGGGACTCTTGCGCGGCGAAGGCGCGCTCCGATTTGAAAAGGGGGCGTGGCCTCGCCTGTAATGGGCGTGGTCTCACTTGAGTGGGCGTGGCCTCGTCAAATGGTGTAGTTTTTTCCTTTTGGGGGCGTGTCCAGCGCTCTCACAGCAGCTGGGCAGCCTCCGCTCCCCTCCTAGCTCTGAATACATGCCGTGCGCGTGCGCACAGCATGTATTCAGTGATCACCGGCTGCTTTGCAGAGCAGAGCAGCGGGTGATCAAAGCCTCCCCTAACTGCCCCCCCACCCGCGGGACACTGCTGCCCGTGGGTGGGACAGCGGGACAGGGTCCGAATAGCGGGACTGTCCCGCTGAAAGCGGGACAGTTGGGAGGTATGTTCTAGCTATCATTTATCAAGTACATTCTAGAAAATGCAAAGTGCAGTGGAATATGCTAGCGCTAATAGCAAAATTATAACTGACTGGTTGCTATGGGAAACGTCTGCACCTGTCTCCCCCCCGTATGTTGTGCTAATTAAAAATAATCTCTGACAATACTATAAATTTTGTAGTTCAAGGTCACAGAGGCTGAAGTTACATTTTATAGCTTATTTCTCTGACGTCCTAGTGGATGCTGGGAACTCCGTAAGGACCATGGGGAATAGCGGCTCCGCAGGAGTCTGGACACAACTAAAAGAAAGCTTTTAGACTACCTGGTGTGCACTGGCTCCTCCCACTATGACCCTCCTCCAAGCCTCAGTTAGATTTTTGTGACCGGCCGAGCTGGATGCACACTAGGGGCTCTCCTGAGCTCTTAGAAAGAAAGTATATTTTAGGTTTTTTATTTTACAGTGAGACCTGCTGGCAACAGGCTCACTGCAATGAGGGACTAAGGGGAGAAGAAGCGAACCTACCTGCTTGCAGCTAGCTTGGGCTTCTTAGGCTACTGGACACCATTAGCTCCAGAGGGATCGACCGCATGGAACTGGCCTTGGTGTTCGGTCCCGGAGCCGCGCCGCCGTCCCCCTTACAGAGCCAGTAGCAAGAAGAAGTCCGGAAAATCGGCGGCATGAAGGCTTCTGTCTTCACCAAGGTAGCGCACAGCACTGCAGCTGTGCGCCATTGCTCCTCATACACACTTCACACTCCGGTCACTGAGGGTGCAGGGCGCTGGGGGGGGGGCGCCCTGAGCAGCAATAAAAACACCTTGGCTGGCAAAACAATCACAATATATAGCCCCAGAGGCTATATATGTGATAATTACCCCTGCCAGAATCCTTAAAAAAGCAGGAGAAAAGTCAGCGAAAAAGGGGCGGAGCTATCTCCTTCAGCACACTGGCGCCATTTCTCCCTCACAGCTCCGCTGGAAGGAAGCTCCCTGGCTCTCCCCTGCAGTCTACACTACAGAAAAGGGTAAAAAAGAGAGGGGGGGCACTAAATTTAGGCGCAGTAAATATTATAGCAGCTATAGGGGACATAATTCAGTTAGTCCCTGCATTATATAGCGCTCTGGTGTGTGCTGGCATACTCTCTCTCTGTCTCCCCAAAGGGCTTCTGTGGGGTCCTGTCCTCTATTAGAGCATTCCCGGTGTGTGTGCGGTGTGTCGGTACGGCTGTGTCGACATGTTTGATGAGGAAAATTATGTGGAGGCGGAGCAGATGCCTATAGAAGTGATGTCACCCCCTGCGGGGCAGACACCTGAGTGGATGGTTTTATGGAAGGAATTACGTGCAAGTGTCGACTCCTTACACAAAAAATTTGACGACATGCCAAATGCGGGACAGCCGGCTTCTCAGCTCGTGCCTGCCCAGGTGTCTCAAAGGCCATCAGGGGCTCTAAAACGCCCGCTACCTCAGATGGCAGACGCAGATGTCGACACGGATACTGATACCAGTGTCGACGACGATGAGTCTAATCTAATGTCCACTAGGGCCATTCGTTGCATGATTGAGGCAATGAAAGAGGTTTTACACATTTCGGATATAAACCCAGGTACCACTAAAAAGGGTATTATGTTTGGGGAGAAAAAACTACCCGTAGTTTTTCCCCCATCTGAAGAATTAAATGAAGTGTGTGAAGAAGCGTGGGCTTTCCCCGATAAAAGATTGGTAATCTCTAAAAAATTACTAATGGCGTTCCCTTTCCCGCCAGAGGATAGGGCACGTTGGGAAACACCTCCAAGGGTGGATAAAGCGCTCACACGTTTGTCTAAAAAGGTGGCACTTCCGTCTCCGGATACGGCCGCCCTAAAGGAGCCTGCGGATAGAAAGCAGGAGGCGATCCTGAAGTCTGTTGAAGGGTTAAAGGGTCTATGTTCTTCTCTTGCTGTATTGCTACAGAGACAAGAATGTCTCTGTGTTTTCATTTGTGGTTATGACCTTGCAAAGCTATTTTCACATCCCACACTGAAACTATGCCTTAGTTTCGACACGTACCCCTGTCCGTGTACGGAAGCCCCTATATGGACATAGAGCTCGTGATGTCCTCGTGCTGTTTATGCTCCCGCTGTATGATATCCTGCATGTAATGTCGTATGCTACTTCTATTTATCCAATCATATGCTTGCACATATTGTATACACCCATGTTTCTTATCTATATAGTACGCTGTAATTTTTACAATAAACAGAGTGATTCTTAACTACAGCTGCGTGTTTACTCTTTGTGTTAAGAGTTGCTCTCCGGGTACCTAAGGGGTCATCACATCGAGGTGGTTCAGAGATATAATCCTTACAGTCTGGGGGCTCAGTCCGGAATCCAGCCGATCGTCCCCTGATCGGTAAGATAGAGAATTTTGTTGTCTGTCTTGTCCGCTAAGGGATTGCGACCATCTACTGGATCTGAACTCACTCCGTGTTCCGGGAACACGTGACAAGGTAATATTTAAGTCCGGGACTTAATGTTACGTAGTTTTATGTAAAGGATTTTTTTTAAGGCGTCATAAACAGGTATCAGGGATACCATAGAAGGACCAGGGGTCCACGTATTTAAGGCGTCATAAACAGGTATCCGGGATACCATAGATGGACCAGGGGTCCAAATAACAACGCCTCCTCGATTTGATCACCTAAATATTTGTATGTCTGTCTTATAAGTACTCATATTGTAATTTTTCTATTAAGGACACTCAGTGAACGGGTGGTAAGTGCACGGACGCTGAGTGTCAGAGGACATTGTTGTTTACAGTGATTTTAAGTACATTTAAAAGTTGATTTGTGACAAATATTGTTGTACTGTTGTTGTTTTCTGTTCCCGGTAGTTTGTGTAGGAAATATGCACTCCCACATGTTACCAATGATCTATGATCAGATCAGCTGAATGCATACATAGACTATTGTTCCCCTTCCCTGTTGTTTGTTAACTTCACAGACATATATTGCGTGGGTGGTAAGTGTACATGCACTATATGACACTGTGTTTGGAACAATCTATGTTTTTTTTATTTTATGATAAAGATTGTTATTAATTCAGTTTAGACACGTTAGTTACTTATTGGTAATATGGGATCAGATCAGAGTAAAGAGACTGAATACCCCCCTCCCCTCCCGGGAGAGACCTGCAAGGAATATGTTGCTTGTGTCTCCCCTACAAATTACTACCTTGTTAACCCCTGGCTAGACAATTTAGTGGGATGAACTGAGTGAACATCTGGACGCAGTGTTTAAAACCCGCTCGTCCCTCCCAGTAGCAGTAGCTTGCAAACAGAAACCTAGTGAGAATGTGACTGAATTCTGGAAGAGATTTAAAAAAATGCTGGTCAGAGGAAGCAGGTCTCACCCTAGTAAATACTGACAGCTTACTTATTTCCACATTTATAAACAACCTGCTGCCTTCTGTGACCTTGACAGTAAAACAAAGTGTTTCCAGTTGGACCTCAGACAACATTGAGGAATTTGCTAAACACTTATATGAGAAGGAAGCAGCAGGCTGTTTTGACATTAAAAAAACTACTCCTAATGTACCAACCCACAGTTACCAAAACCCCCAGAGGCAGCCTAGGAACTCCCACCCCCAGCGGGACATCCCACAGAATAAAGGTCCCCCTGTACCCCCAAACAAGCGACATACATCCTGCTTTAACTGTGGCAAGGATGGACACTGGGCTAGGGACTGCCCCTACCCCCTAAACAAACCTAGGCAGCCATCAACTGAATCTGCCCCCCCTTAGCAACGTTCCCAGGGACCCCCCAAGGTTCCAGATTGACTGGTGGGGACAGCCCCGCTGACGGGGCCCGGAGGAGGGTGTCCCGACTTTCATGCAGCTCACAGAACACTGGAAGGAACCCCCAATGATCAATCTAGGTGTCAATGGAACAAGTGTCCCATTCCTGATTGACAGCGGGGCCACCACCAGTGTTCTGTGCAGGGACCAGTACCATGGGCCCCTGAGAAAGTCCGCTCCTTCAATGAGAATCAATGAGATACCCACAAAAGCTTACTCCACTGTACCTATCCCTATTGACACACCACGGGGACATTACATAGGGACTCACTCATTCACTGTCATACCTGACTGTCCAGTTAACTTGCTGGGAAGAGACCTCCTTACTGAACTACAGATAACCATCACCCCTACTGGGAGGGGTATGGACATAACCTCACCACACTTCCCCGTGCTCACTGAGACCACTGAACTAGATACACTGAACTTCTGCCCCTTGTGTGGGCAGAAGGTCCCTTCGACACAGGACTGATATCTTGCACCCCATACAGGGCCACGCTGAAACCTGATGTGCAGCCCGTGTATCAGAAACAATATCCACTGTCCAAAGAGAAAATAGATGGCCTTAAACCCATTGTAGAGCAATTCCTGCAGCAAGGCATACTCAGACCTGTAGTTTCTCCTTACTGCACTCCTGTCAACCCTGTTGTTAAATCAGATGGTTCAACTAGGTTTGTACAGGACCTAAGGGCAATTAATCAGCTAGTTGTCCCCATTGCTCCCATAGTCCCAGACACAAACTCTCTCCTCTCAGCCATCCCTGCGAACGCTGTGTTTCTCTCAGTAATTGATTTAAAAAATGCCTTTTTCAGCATACCAGTTGACCATCAGACACAATTACTTTTTGCTTTTTCTTTTGAGGGCAAGCAGTTAACATGGTGCCGGTTACCACAGGGGTATATTGATTCACCTGTTGTGTATAGCATTGTACTCCAAGCCACATTGGCTCCCTGGCACCCCCCCTATGGTTCTGTCCTGCTACAGTATGCAGATGATCTGCTTCTCTGTAGTCAAACGGAGGAGGCCTGCCGACAGGATGGTATATCACTGTTAAACTGGCTCTGTGAATGTGGACACAAGGTGTCTAAAACAAAAATGCAATGGTGTAAAAAGCATGTCGATTATTTGGGTTTTGTACTCACAGAGGGAGAAAGGAAAATCAGTCCACAACGCATTCAGTCTGTATTGGGCCTGGTCACCCCAATTACTCAGAAGGAAATGCTATCCTTTCTGGGCATGATTAATTATTGCAGACAGTGGATATCTGATTGTTCCTACTATGACAATATCTTGAGACAAGCCACTCTCAATGACAAACCTTAACAGATTCAATGGTCACAAGAAATGTTAACTGCATATGAAAGTCTAAAATGTATGTTGGTAAAAAGTCCGGCACTGGGCCTCCCAAACTATGTACTGCCGTTTCATTTATATGCAAGGGACAACTGTAAAACCATGGCGGGGGTACTAACTCAATCACATGGAGGCAAACTGCGCCCTGTGGCATTCTTTTCCAAGGTAATGCCTGTGTCGGTCCAAGGCATGCATGCCTGTCTTAGAGCATTGGCGGCCTGTGCAATGGTGGCTGAGATGGCAACTATACTCACTTTGGGACATACTACTGTGCTTCACACAACACATGATGTCCTAGCCATACTTAAAGGTTTACATACACAGCATATGTCAGCTCAACGTCTCAGTGGGTATGAGGTTCTGTTACTAGGTAACCCTTCGCTCACCATTAAGTATGCCACCACATCCTCAGGCCCAGCACCCATACTCAATGCACTTCTAGGATTAAAAGGCCCCCATGACGACATACCTGACGACCATGACTGTTCTGCTTCAATAGAGTCAGAAACCTCCCCAAGACTGGACATGTCACCAGTGCCCATTCCGGGTTCTGACCACATTTTTGTTGACGGCTCTTGTGCTAGACCAAATGACTCCACATACCAAGCCATGGCCGTCATGACCCCACCCATGATAGATGATCAGTATCTATTTACTGAACTCCAAGTTTCTGCCTCCCCCAAAGATTTAGCTGATTGGTAGTTTCCAATAATGCAGAAGAATCCTAAAACAGGATTAATCTGCAAAGAGGGGAAACCATGTATACCTCAAGCAAGCCCTCCCCATCATACTAGTACAGGAAGGAGACTTAGAGCTCATAAGGGAAGAATACGTCAGGTCCCTCATAACAAAACTAGATGAGATTGAACATAAGGTTGCGTGTAAAAATCCTTCTAACCCACAGGAACCAGCACATCCTTTCCAGGTCGGAGACAAGGTCATTGTGAAAGTGCTCCCCAGGAACAAAGGTCCAGGAGATTTTGCCTATGGTCCAGAGACAGAAGTTGTAGCAGTGACCAGAACAGCTGTCCTTACTGAGGAGGGGCCCACCTGGATCCATGCATCCCGAGTAAAGAAGATACCCAGCCCAAACCGCGAAGCAAGTCCAGGAGAGGTACTAACGGGGGCAGACAGCCCTGACCTCCAACGAGGAGAGGTACTAACGGGGGCAGACAGCCCTGACCTCCAACCAAGATGACCTCACACATGGAGAAGATGATTGTGAACCACGGACCCCGCTGGGCATGTGTTATCCTAACCCTCATCACAGTCCTAACACTTCCCTGTAGAACTGAGGTTGACATCTCACAAAAGGAAGGGGTGACCACCTTATGGTATAACTCCTCCAACACACACGTAGCCACCTATGTCTTAGATTACTTTATGTTCTCCAAGCTTGCTGAAGCAAAACACTCTATACACAAAAAAAGAAAATCAGGAATATCTGAGACAGTTTATATGTAGTTGGAATATGGTGGGGAACAGGGTACTATAGCGAAAGGCAAAGCTTTCATTTATGGGACATGTTTAACAATCCAGCGTATCAGTCTAAGGCTATCCCCCAAGGTAAACCCCTAAGGCCTCATATAGCTACCTTCAAGGATATGATAGCCATTAACAATCCCACCTTTGAAGACATCCTAGCTATTGAAACTGGTTTCTCTGACATCAATTTCTGGTTAGAATGGATGAAATATAGCGCCAATAAACATAATAAAAGTAACTGCTATGTTTGTGGCAGATCTAGGCCTCACCTAGGCACAGTGCCCCTTAATATACCCCTAGAGCAGGAAAGTTGTTTTTTCAGCCTTTACAACGGCACCAAAACCAATGACAGTCAATGTGAAATGTGGAAAAAGGAATATCCTATCCTATCAAAAGACCCCAATCCAGGTAATACCATAACCATATATCCAGGGAATTACACCTGTTATGTCTCTAACACTTCCAGCGCCAGGGACTTGAAAACCTTCCCCCCAGGTTACTGTACATCTAAAAGGATTACTGTCCTGGTGAATCAAACCAAATCCTTAGGTGACATCTACTATATCTGTGGGGATATGAAATTAAGAACAAAATTAGATACTACTTGGCAAGGAGAATGTGCCCTGGCTAAGGTGATCATGCCCCTCCATATCATCCCAGGAGAGGAGCAGCCTCCCTCTCCCGTTGTAACCCCCAGGAGAAGAAAGAGGGAAAGCCCAGGGGGCAGTTTTGATCCACATGTATATATAGATACTATTGGGGTACCTAGGGGTGTACCAAATGAGTTTAAAGCCAGGGACCAAGTGGCAGCTGGGTTTGAATCGTTAATACCCATAATTACTGTGAATAAAAATGTTGCTTGGATTAATTACATTTATTATAATCAGCAGAGATTTGTAAATGACACAAAGGATGCTCTTAAAGGCATAGCTGAACAATTGGAAGCCACTTCCCAAATGACATTCCAAAACCGCATGGCCCTTGATATGCTACTAGCAGAGAAAGGGGGCACCTGTGTCTATATTGGGAAGGTAGAAGGATGTTGTACCTACATACCTGACAATACTGGCCCTAATGGCAAAGTCACCTTGGCCATAAACAAACTGGAAAACTTATCCATTGAACTTAAAAGAAATTCTGGTATTGACAACCCCTGGAGCCAATACTTTGGTGGGTTTGAAAATTGGAAACAAGCCCTCGTCCAGTTAGGAATCTTCATACTAATTGCCTTGATTCTCATCTGTGTTGTTGTATACTGCGTAATACCCTGTTGCCGAAAGCTCACTTCCAAAGGTATCCACAACGCACTTATGTACGAAGACATCACCACTTTACGTGATGATTCCCCTAAGGCCTACGCCCAATACTTAGCCACTTATCGATTAAAGAAATCCCAGTGTAAGAATCACATAATATAAATTTGTGATTCTAAGAGGGGATTGAAGGGTTAAAGGGTCTATGTTCTTCTCTTGCTGTATTGCTACAGAGACAAGAATGTCTCTGTGTTTTCATTTGTGGTTATGACCTTGCAAAGCTATTTTCACATCCCACACTGAAACTATGCCTTAGTTTCGACACGTACCCCTGTCCGTGTACGGAAGCCCCTATATGGACATAGAGCTCGTGATGTCCTCGTGCTGTTTATGCTCCCGCTGTATGATATCCTGCATGTAATGTCGTATGCTACTTCTATTTATCCAATCATATGCTTGCACATATTGTATACACCCATGTTTCTTATCTATATAGTACGCTGTAATTTTTACAATAAACAGAGTGATTCTTAACTACAGCTGCGTGTTTACTCTTTGTGTTAAGAGTTGCTCTCCGGGTACCTAAGGGGTCATCACATCGAGGTGGTTTAGAGATATAATCCTTACATCTGTATATACACACTCAGGCATTATACTTAGACCAGCTATTGCGTCAGCATGAATGTGCAGTGCTGCCGCTGCATGGTCAGATTTCCTGTCAGAAAATATTAACACCCTAGACAGGGACACTATTCTCCTAACCATAGAGCATATAAAAGACTCAGTCTTATACATGAGAGATGCACAGAGGGAGATCTGCCGGCTGGCATCTAAAATAAGTGCATTGTCCATTTCTGCTAGGAGAGACTTATGGACTCGGCAGTGGACAGGGGATGCAGATTCCAAAAGGCACATGGAAGTTTTGCCTTATAAGGGTGAGGAGTTATTCGGGGATGGTCTCTCGGACCTAGTTTCCACAGCGACAGCTGGGAAGTTAGCATTTTTACCCCATGTTCCCTCACAGCCTAAAAAAGCGCCGTTTTATCAGGTACAGTCCTTTCGGACCCAGAGAAACAGGCGAGGAAAAGGCGGGTCCTTTCTGTCCAGAGGCAGAGGTAGGGGAAAAAGGCTGCAACAAACAGCAGGTTCCCAGGAGCAAAAGTCCTCCCCCGCTTCTTCCAAGTCCACCGCATGACGGTGGGGCTCCACAGGCGGAGCCAGGTACGGTGGGGGGCCGCCTCAAAAATTTCAGCCATCAGTGGGCTCGCTCACAGATGGATCCCTGGATCTTGCAAGTAGTGTCTCAGGGGTACAAGCTGGAATTCGAGGCGTCTCCCCCCCGCCGTTTCCTCAAATCTGCCTTGCCAACAACTCCCTCAGGCAGGGAGGCTGTGGTAGAGGCAATTCACAAGCTGTATTCCCAGCAGGTGATAGTCAAGGTGCCCCTACTTCAACAAGGACGGGATTACTATTCCACACTGTTTGTGGTACCGAAACCGGACGGTTCGGTGAGACCCATTTTAAATTTGAAATCCTTGAACACATACATAAAAAAATTCAAGTTCAAGATGGAATCGCTCAGGGCGGTTATTGCAAGCCTGGACGAGGGGGATTACATGGTATCCCTGGACATCAAGGATGCTTACCTGCATGTCCCCATTAATCATCCTCACCAGGAGTACCTCAGATTTGCGGTACAAAATTGCCATTACCAATTCCAGATGCTGCCGTTTGGACTGTCCACGGCACCAAGGGTGTTTACCAAGGTAATGGCGGAAATGATGATACTCCTTCGAAAAAAGGGAGTTTTAATTATCCCGTACTTAGACGATCTCCTAATAAAGGCGAGATCCAGGGAGCAGTTGTTGGTAGGAGTAGCACTATCTCAGGAGGTGCTACACCAGCACGGTTGGATTCTAAATATTCCAAAGTCACAGCTGGTTCCGACGACACGTCTACTGTTCCTGGGAATGATTCTGGACACAGTCCAGAAAAAAGTGTTTCTCCCGGAGGAGAAAGCCAAGGAGCTGTCATCTCTAGTCAGAGACCTCCTGAAACCAAAACAGGTGTCGGTGCATCACTGCATGCGAGTCCTGGGAAAGATGGTGGCTTCTTACGAAGCAATTCCTTTCGGCAGGTTCCATGCCAGAATCTTTCAGTGGGACCTGTTGGACCAATGGTCCGGATCGCATCTTCAGATCCATCGGCTAATGACCCTGTCTCCAAGAACCAGGGTGTCTCTGCTGTGGTGGCTGCAGAGTGCTCATCTCCTAGAGGGCCGCAGATTCGGCATACAGGACTGGGTCCTGGTGACCACGGATGCCAGCCTTCGAGGCTGGGGGGCAGTCACACAGGGAAGAAACTTCCAAGGACTATGGTCGAGTCAGGAGACTTCCCTACAAAACCCCTGCTTCTACACCAGCCGGTACTGATCCAGTCAGACAACATCACGGCGGTCGCCCATGTAAACCGACAGGGCGGCACAAGAAGCAGGACGGCAATGGCAGAAGCCACAAGGATTCTCCGATGGGCTGAAAATCACGTGCTAGCACTGTCAGCAGTGTTCATTCCGGGAGTGGACAACTGGGAAGCAGACTTCCTCAGCAGGCACGACCTCCACCCGGGAGAGTGGGGACTTCATCCAGAAGTCTTCACGCTGATTGTAAATCGTTGGGAACGGCCACAGGTGGACATGATGGCGTCCCGCCTAAACAAAAAACTGGAGAGATATTGCGCCAGGTCAAGGGACCCTCAGGCGATAGCGGTGGACGCTCTAGTGACACCGTGGGTGTACCAGTCAGTTTATGTGTTCCCTCCTCTGCCTCTCATACCAATGGTACTGAGAATAATAAGAAAACGAGGAGTAAGGACAATACTCGTGGTTCCGGATTGGCCAAGAAGAGCTTGGTACCCGGAACTTCAAGAGATGATCTCAGAGGACCCATGGCCTCTGTCGCTCAGACAGGACCTGCTGCAGCAGGGGCCCTGTCTGTTCCAAGACTTACCGCGGCTGCGTTTGACGGCATGGCGGTTGAACGCCGGATCCTAAAGGAAAAGGGCATTCCTGAGGATGTCATTCCTATGCTGATTAAAGCCAGGAAAGATGTAACGGTAAAACATTATCACCGCATATGGCGGAAATATGTTGCTTGGTGTGAGGCCAATAAGGCCCCAACAGAGGAATTTCAGCTGGGTCGATTTCTGCACTTCCTACAGGCAGGAGTGACTATGGGCCTAAAATTAGGCTCCATTAAGGTACAGATATCGGCTCTGTCGATTTTCTTCCAAAAAGAACTAGCTTCACTACCTGAAGTTCAGACATTTGTAAAAGGAGTGCTGCATATTCAGCCCCCTTTTGTGCCTCCAGTGGCACCCTGGGATCTCAACGTGGTGTTGAATTTCCTAAAATCACATTGGTTTGAGCCACTAAAGACCGTGGATTTAATATATCTCACGTGGAAAGTGGTCATGTTATTGGCCTTGGCTTCGGCCAGGCGTGTATCAGAATTGGCGGCTTTGTCATTTAAAAGCCCTTATCTGATTTTCCATATGGATAGGGCAGAATTGAGGACTCGTCCCCAGTTTCTCCCTAAGGTGGTATCTGCTTTTCACTTGAACCAACCTATTGTAGTGCCTGCGGCTACTAGCGACTTGGAGGATTCCAAGTTACTGGACGTAGTCAGGGCCTTGAAAATTTATGTTTCCAGGACGGCTGGAGTCAGGAAAACTGACTCGCTATGTATCCTGTATGCACCCAACAAACTGGGTGCTCCTGCTTCTAAGCAGACTATTGCTCGCTGGATTTGTAGCACAATTCAGCTGGCGCATTCTGCGGCTGGACTGCCGCATCCTAAATCAGTTAAAGCCCATTCTACAAGGAAGGTGGGCTCATCTTGGGCGGCTGCCCGACGGGTCTCAGCTTTACAACTTTGCCGAGCTGCTACTTGGTCAGGGGCAAACACGTTTGCAAAATTCTACAAATTTGATACCCTGGCTGAGGAGGACCTTGAGTTCTCTCATTCGGTGCTGCAGAGTCATCCGCACTCTACCGCCCGTTTGGGAGCTTTGGTATAATCCCCATGGTCCTTACGGAGTTCCCAGCATCCACTAGGACGTCAGAGAAAATAAGAATTTACTCACCGGTAATTCTATTTCTCGTAGTCCGTAGTGGATGCTGGGCGCCCGTCCCAAGTGCGGATTGTCTGCAATACTTGTACATAGTTATTGTTCACTAAAGGGTTACTGTTATGAGCCATCTGTTGAGAGGCTCAGTTATGTTTCATACTGTTAACTGGATATGGTATCACGAGTTATACGGTGTGATTGGTGTGGCTGGTATGAGTCTTACCCGGGATTCAAAATCCTTCCTTATTGTGTCAGCTCTTCCGGGCACAGTATCCTAACTGAGGCTTGGAGGAGGGTCATAGTGGGAGGAGCCAGTGCACACCAGGTAGTCTAAAAGCTTTCTTTTAGTTGTGCCCAGACTCCTGCGGAGCCGCTATTCCCCAAGGTCCTTACGGAGTTCCCAGCATCCACTACGGACTACGAGAAATAGAATTACCGGTGAGTAAATTCTTATTTTTCCCATCTTTTATCACCAAGTTGGAATATCTAATTCAAGTTATCAGCTAAGTAGGAGGTTGAACCAAAAATAATAATCTGCATGTTTGAGATGGGATTGAACATAATTTGTGGAACTCAGCAGCGCTGATTGAGTTTAAAACTGGTTCCAATCATTTGAGTATCTATCTATCCTGGTACATCAGGTATACACATCAAAAATGTTAGTATATGGTGCGCTCCGCACCTGTCTCCTTATGCATGGGATTACATGGGCGCATCCTCTAGTGTTTGTCCCCTAGTGCCAAATGTCTCAGGGAGGCGGAGCTATAACAGTGAGCTCCTCCATCTTAGTTCAGTTCAGTCTGTGAGCAGAGCTCAGAGAGAGGAGCAAAGTGTGAGAGTGCTCCACGTGTGCCGCATGTACCGCACCACCGGAGCTAGCAATAGAACCGGGCGGTGCATTACCCTTCACAGCGGGAGTCAGACTGCATGGCCGTGCCGTCTTCCATTCCTTACCACCGGAGCCATCCCCTGCTGTCATACCACAGCCACATCAGCATACTGATAAATACCACTAATACCTGTGTTACACTACCTGTTATAAGGGGACCAATTACCTACCATTACAGTATAACCAAGTCACCTGTGTGTATCTCAAATAAACCTGCTTGCTATTAACGCATTAAGTGTGTGTACTAATGTCACTACATCAAGCACCGCAATACTCTGCCAACAGGCTATTGGCCCAGCCCCGCGTGCTTGAAGATTAACCCCTGAGTGTTTTGAGTAATAGCACAGAATAAAAAAACACACAGATAAAGTTCCAGTAGAGACCATAGCTGAGGGTTCTGCCTTGATCACAAAGGACAAAAAGTCTAAAAAGCACAAGTTCAAGTGTTTTGTATGTCACAAGATAGGACATAAAGCTTCAGATTGTAGGATGAAAAATTCCAGTGGTGTGCAGAAGCAACGTGACAAGCCAAATGAGTCAGCACTGAATGTAGCAGATAGTCACAGGAAGGATTGCTGGTACATTGACTCGGGGGCCACTACACATTTCAGTTGCAATCAGCATTGGTTCAATTCTTTAACACCGTGTGTACCCACTACAGTTACAGGGATTGGAAAAAAGGCCCTTACTGCACCACAAGATGGGACAATCACAGTACATTTAAGAATTGGAAGTGAGACAGTTGTTACAGATATCCAAGATGTATTGTACGTGCCAGATTTGGGAAGTAATCTCATTGCTATCAGCATCCTAGAGAACAAAGGCTACAGAGTCCAGTTTGAAAAGAGCAAGTGTATGGTGCAAAATAAAAGAGGGACTGTTATTGCTTCAGCAACCCGGTGCAACCAACTATATGTCCTGGACACTGAGGAGTGTATTGCAATGATGGCTACTGATGCAAACCAGTCAATGGAGCTGTGGCACAGATGCTTGGGTCATCTAGGATATGACAACATCCAGAAACTGCTAGATGGAATGGTAACAGGGATCACTGTGAGCAATGCTGAAAGACCCATGTATGAGAGTTGCAGAAAAGGCAAGCAAACTCGAAACCCATTTCCAAAGTCAGTTAGTAGAGCAGAGACACCACTAGCTCTAGTTCACACCGACATATGCGGTCCAATGGAGGTACAATCAATCAGTGGCTACAGGTATTTTGTGACTCTCATTGATGTCACCACAAGAATGACACATGTGTACTTCATTAAAGAAAAGAGTGAAGTTGTTAACAAAATTGTGGAATACAAAAACCTGGAGAATCAGACGGGTCTGAAACTAAAGATCCTGAGATCAGACAACGGTGGAGAGTATGATAACAAAGGCTTAGCTGCATTCCTTAGAAAATATGGCATAAAGAATCAGCTAACAATTGCCTACACACCGGAACAGAATGGCGTGAGTGAGCGGGCAAACCACACAATTGTTGAAAGAGCACAGACTATGTTATGTGATGCTGGCCTGGAAAATAAATTTTGGGCAGAAGCAGTAGCTACTACATTATACCTAAAGAATCGTGCACCTATAGTGGCCGTCAAAGGCAAAACGCCACTGGAGGCGTGGTCCAGAGAAAAGCCAAGTGTCAGTCATCTTTATGTCTTCGGGAGCAAAGCTTTTACACATATACCAAAGGAGAAAAGGAGAAAGTTAGATCCAAAATCCATAGAATGTATAATGCTCGGATACTGTGAAGAAAGCAAAGGATACAGACTTTTGGATGTTACAAGTAAACGTCTTCTTAAATCCAAAGATGTGGTATTCCATGAGACAGCACCACTAACTGGGGCAGTGGAGCAAGAAGAGAATGTATTATTAGATGTACAGGTAGCAGAAAGTGTGTCTGAATCTGAGAGTGTCAAAGTAGACAACCAATCAGGGAACAGAAGTTCCATGAGGAGCAACAAAGGTGTTCCAGCCAAGAAATACAGTGAGGAGTATGCAAACATAGCTTACTGTGAACCTCAAAACACACAAGAAGCAAAATCAAGCAGTGATTGGACAGAGTGGAAATCAGCAATTGATACAGAGCTGTCAGCACTGGATGATAACAGTACATGGACTATAGTTGATAGGGCAAGTAAAAGAAGAAAAAGTGGGTCTTCTGCAAGAAGTTGAATGCAGACAGGACAGTAGCTCGTTACAAAGCCCGACTTGTTGCCAAGGGATATATCCAGAAGACCGGAATCGATTACGGAGAGATCTATTCACCTGTCACAAGGTACAGCACCTTAAGGTTAGTGATTGCTATTGCTACACTACATGATCTACTGTTATACCAGCTAAAACAAAGATTCAAGTTGAAAGATCTAGGCCCTGCAAATCACCTATTAGGCATGAAAATTGTACAAAACCTAAAAGAAGGGACTGTCACAATTGACCAACAAACACATTACATACATTGAGGCAATCATTTCCAAATATGGAATGACAGATGCAAAACCAGTAGGCACTCCCATTGACAAAAGTGTAAAGATGGTCAAGGCCATGTCACCAAGCAGCCAGGGGAGATAGAGGAAATGCAAGAAATCCCTTATCAAAATGCTGTTGGTAGTTTGATGTACGCAAGTATTGGGACACATGCAATGAGTCGGGCAAGCCAGTTTGCAATCAATCCTCGGAGACAACACTGGATTGCACTAAAGAGAATTCTAAGGAACCTGAAAGGTACAAGTTCACTAAAGCTGAGATTTACAAAATCAAAAGACACCAGCTTGAAAGTATTCTGTGATGCCGACTGGGGGGTCAGATGAGGACGACAGATGTTCCTATACTGGATACTTGTTTGCACTAGCAGGCGCAGCTGTCAGCTGGGCAAGTAGGAAACAACCCACAGTTGCTCTTTCTACAACAGAGGCGGAGTATATGGCGCTCACAGAAACCTCAAAGGAAGCATTATGGATAAAAGAGACTTTATGTGAGTTAGGTCTTCTTTATCACAGTGAGATCATCAACATATGGTGTGATAACAAGGAAGCAATAGATCTTTCTTGTAGCACAAAGCATCATGGATGGTCTATGCACATTGCTATAAGACATCACTTAATTTGTGAACTAGTGGAAAACAAGTCCATCAGTGTGGAATATGTTGCAAGCAAAGAAAATCTTGCTGACACATTGACAAAAGGACTGTCATCACACCTGTTACATGCATTCTTGAAGGAATGTGGACTGGAATATGTTTCATGTTGATTTATTCTTTCTGTTTTTGCTTCACAACTATGTTTTCGGTTACAGGTATGACTTTATTGAAAATATTTGATAAAATGTCATGATCTTTTTGTACAGTATGATACAGTATGTGACCAGAGACAGTCTTGAGCATGGGGTATTGTTAGTATATGGTTCGCTCCGTACCTGTCTCCTTATAGATGGGATTACAAGGGTGCATCCTCTAGTGTTTGTCCCCTAGTGCCAAATGTCTCAGGGAGGCAGAACTATGACAGTGAGCTGCTCCATCTTAGTTCAGTTCAATCTGTGAGCAGAGCTCAGAGAGAGGAGCTTAGTGTGAGAGTGTTCCATGTGTGCCACATGTACCGCACCACCGGAGCAAGCAATAGAACCAGGCGGTGCATTACCCTTCACAGCGGGAGTCTGACTGCACGGCCATGCAGTCTTCCGTTCCTTACCACCGGAGCCATCCCCTGCTGTCATACCACAGCTACATCAGCATACTGATAAATACCACTAATACCTGTGTTACAATATCTGTTATAAGGGGACCAGTTACCTACCATTACAGTATAACCAAGTCACCTGTGTGTATCTCAAATAAACCTGCTTGCTATTGATGGGGCTAAAACAAGTTAACCATAAAGACTCCATTTTGTATAGATTCTTTCTTTCTGATTCATAAACACTATGATTTCAATTAACAGTTAGAAATATATTTGAAGCCAGCAATATGTTTATTGTATGATAACCTTACAGGGCAGACAACCTCCCTACATGTTATCATTGTATATCGTAGCTTGCTAGGCTAATAATTCTAAGGAATTCACACCTGCAGATTAAATGAGTTGCTAATTAGTATTTTTGGCAAGTTTCCCAGATATTGACAAGATGCCCAGAAAAAGGACCTTCAAGAGTTTTGAAGAAATTAGAACAATTAGAAATATAAAATCGTCTTTATAATAATTGTAAGCTTTGTATTTAAAAGCTAAAAGCACGTATAATGCGATATAATAAGTTTCAACCCAATAAGCAGTTATGTGACTCTACAATTTCGTATTGATTAGAATGTTCATTGCTATAAGCGATGAACATAGCCAGCTAATATATGTAATGTCCTTAAATGAATTACAAAGATATTCTGTGAGAAACTGTTTTGTTAAGAGAAATATGATTTCTCCAGCTACAGTTCCAAGGACATTTGGTTTAACTCCCAGGCTAAGATAAAACTTTAATTGCGTGATGAGAACAATAAAGGAGTATGTTTTGGAATGTCCAGGTGACGGTGGAAAGAAGGCCTTCAAGATTAATGTCCAGATGGCGATAAGAAGGAGGCCTTCTTATTAAATTAATGAGCAAGAAGTGATAAATATATGTTCAGGAATGCTATAATTGGTTTAATTAAAGAATTGTTTATCTCTGCACACGGTGTACTTTGGCTAATACACTGCCATGCCTTTATTCCTTTGTTCATTTTTGTATAAACACTCCTAGACCAACGAGGCAGATCAGAAATGACCTGCTGAGCTTATACATATCTCCTGTGTGTTGTCTCATTATTTCTGATCTCCAACCTGCTGCTAAGTACAGAACCACTGACTGATGTTTGAAGGTAGTTGATGTTAATAGCAAGAGGTGGTCCTTGAACCCTAACACTATTAACTCATTGGGCGGGATTCTAATCTTGCAGCTCCCCTCCCGCCCCCATCGCGCCCGCTGGCAGTATTCAAATGTTGTTGCCGATGGGCGCGATATCAGCATTTCAGCTCGCCACCCCCTGAGCTGAAATGCACGAAAAGTGACAAGACTTTTCGCGATCGCATCCATGACTTTAGTCGGGTTTAGCTGCTTTACGTGGCTAAACCCGTCTCTTATGGGCATGATCAGCGCGATAACGGGGGTCAGCAGAATATCGCCCCGCTGTCACTTTAGACAGGAGATCGGGGGCAATAAGACATTTGAATCCCACCCATTAAGTGTGTGGACTAATGTCACTACATCAAGCACCGCAATACTTTGCCAACAAGAAATGGGCAACCTTTGGCTGACCCCATGCTGTGCAATTACATGTCCTAATATGTTGAGCATTCTGGGACTTTTAGTTTCACAGCCCAGGGCATCTTAACAGTATCACATGAGTATTGTCTACATCCAAGTTAGGACATGTATGCTTTATTAGCTACATAGTTACATAGGTACATAGTTAGTGAGTTTGAAAAAAGGCAAAATGCCCATTGGGTTCAACCTGTGAACGTATTAAGCAGTGCACATTATAATGCACCAACCAAAATAATGGATTCGTACCTATTGACAGCTATATTTCGTATCACTCCCAAATACATAATGTCAATATATTAAATGCTATAGCCTTGGATGCCTTTTTCAGCTAGAAAACTGTCCAATCTGTTTTTAAATGCATTTAAAGTAGAGATGAGTGGGTTCAGATTTACTCGGATTTACTCGGTTCTCAAAACGGCATCTTATTGGCTCACGGATGTCACATGTTTTGGATAGCCAATAAGAAAAATCCGGATAAAACCGAACTGGCATTAATTCTGGTGTTACATCCGAACCCGCTCATCTCTAATTTAAAGAGTCCGCCATTATCACCTTCTCCGGCAGGGAGTTCCAAATCCTTATTGCCCTTATGGTGAAGATCCCTTTCCTACGTTGCGTACGGAATTTTCTCTCCTCTAGCCTCAGTGAGTGTCCACGTGTCCTATACAGAGTTCTATTAATAAACAGATCCCCTGCTAACTCCTTGTAATGACCCTTTACATATTTGAAGATATTAATAATGTCTCCTCTTAGTCTCCTCTTTTCAAGGGAATACAAATTTAACCCAGTAAGCCTTTCCTCATATTCCAGTGTCTCTAACCCTTTAATCAGTTTAGTAACGCGCCTTTGAACTCTTTCGAGCTCCCCGATATCTTTTTTATAATATGGTGCCCAAAATTGAACACAATATTCCAGATGTGGACGTACCAATGATTTATACAGAGGCAGGATTACATCTGCGTCCCTTGACTCAATACCCCGTTTTATGCACTCAAGGACTTTACTTGCCTTCTTTGCTGCATTTTGACATTGCGTACTGTTATTAGGCCTATTATCTATGAACACCCCCAAATCTGTTCCCACCACAGTTACCCCTATCTTTTCTCCATTTAGAGTGTAGGATGCAAGTTTGTTTCTAATCCCAAAGTGCATAACTTTGCATTTTTCAATATTGAATCTCATTCCCCATTTAGACGCCCAAGTTTCAAGTTTAAATAAGTAATTCTGTAAAGACTCCACATCGATTTCTGAATGAATTACCTTACACAGTTTAGTATCATCTGCAAAGATTGACACTGTGCTTTCCATGCTAAAAATTATATATCAAGTATATAATGTGAGGCGCCAAAATGAGTGGTTTTTCCTAGCCGCTATAAATGGAGAAAGTCAATCTCCAGAACAAAAGAAACAAATAAAAGTGAATTACAGCGCTAATACAACTGATGCTAATGATATATAAATTTATTCATTAAAACAGACTGATAATCAAATATATATAAAATTGTAAAAATTGCTCATAGACCAATTTATGGACATATAATAGACTCCTCAGCAATGACCTTATCTAGGCAAAAGTCCATATGATATTGTTTGGACAACAGGTCTAATTTTTCACAAGGACCAGTTTGATTAGTTACCCATCAGGTGTTCCAATGCATGGATCCGGATCAAGGTCTTTATCTGTAGAGTGGATTCTGGTTCACAGTTCGTTATTATTTGACACTTTAATGTCCAGCACACTGTGTTCCGTTTAAAAGTGAATCCTGGAAAATTTTCCTTACTTAGACCAAGTTGGATTCGGGATCCTGGTTCACAAATAGCATGAAGATGGGTGGTCCTGGGTGGAGAGCCTGATGGAGCCGTCTTGAGTCACGTCCAATGGTCAGGAGCAGTGTTCCCTTACGCGTTTCGCCGCTCCAGGCAGCTTTCTCAAAGGGTAATCCCTTTGAGAAAGCTGCCTGGAGCGGCGAAACGCGTAAGGGAACACTGCTCCTGACCATTGGACGTGACTCAAGACAGCTCCATCAGGCTCTCCACCCAGGACCACCCATCTTCATGCTATTTGTGAACCAGGATCCCGAATCCAACTTGGTCTAAGTAAGGAAAATTTTCCAGGATTCACTTTTAAACGGAACACAGTGTGCTGGACATTAAAGTGTCAAATAATAACGAACTGTGAACCAGAATCCACTCTACAGATAAAGACCTTGATCCGGATCCATGCATTGGAACACCTGATGGGTAACTAATCAAACTGGTCCTTGTGAAAAATTAGACCTGTTGTCCAAACAATATCATATGGACTTTTGCCTAGATTAGGTCATTGCTGAGGAGTCTATTATATGTCCATAAATTGGTCTATGAGCAATTTTTACAATTTTATATATATTTGATTATCAGTCTGTTTTAATGAATAAATTTATATATCATTAGCATCAGTTGTATTATCGCTGTAATTCACTGTGCTTTCCATGCCTATCTCTAGATCATTAATAAATATATTGAACAGTAGCGGGCCAAGTACGGACCCTTGCGGTATTCCGCTGACTACTGGTGCCCAACTGGAGAACATCCCATTAACCACTACTCGTTGTACCTGTTATCCAGCCAATTTCCTATCCATGTACAAATAGTATTTCCTAGGCCAAGCTCCTTTAATTTGATGATCAGTCTCCTGTGAGGCACTGTATCGAAGGCTTTTGCAAAATCTAAAAAGACCACATCCACTGCTTTACCCTGGTCGAGATTATCGCTCACTTCCTCGTAGAAGCTAATTAAGTTAGTTTGACATGATCTGTCCTTTACAAACCCATGCTGACTGTTGCTAATACACTTAGAAATCCGCAGATAATCCTCTATGCTATCCCTCAAAATTCCTTCCAATATTTTACCCACTATAGAGGTTATACTAACCGGTCTGTAGTTACCCGGATGATTTTTAGATCCCTTTTTAAATAATGGTACTACCTCAGCTATACGCCAATACCTCGGTACCATACCTGATCTAATTGAACTATAGAAAATCAAGTATAAGGGTTTTGCCAGCTGAGCCCTAAGCTCCATAATAACCCTGAAGAGGAACTGCAAGTCTTGCCATGCTGATAGTTGTAGTCCCACAATATCTAAACGAAAAGGTTTGCCTACTGCCCTACTGTAGTGACATCGCTCATCAGGAAGGGGTCACGGTACAGCGCCTCTATTGCACAGAAGCCACAGTCACCGGCTCAGTGTGCAGATGCCAGTGACTGCGAACTCTATAGAGGCAGCGTGTTGTAGTTGTTGTCCCTTTCATAATATCAGCCAATTGTATCTGAGCAAAGTATACCAAGCTCATAGGGGCAGATGTATTAAGCCTGGAGAAGTGATAAAGCAGTGATAAGTAGAAGGTGATAATGCACCAGCCAATCAGCTCCTATCTGTCTTTTTTAAAACCTGGAATGATTGGCTGGTGCGTTATCACCTCCCACTTATAACTGGTTTATCACTTCTCCAGCCTTAATACATCTGCCCCAATGTGCATTGTGGCCTCTTCCTTACCTTTTCTGCAGTCACATGTTCAACAGTAAAAGCGATGTCCCCACAGGAGAAAGCTGCAGAGACAGATAGAAAAGCATATTACCCCACAGTGCCAGATATGCATTGCCCCACAGTGCCAGATATGCATTGCCCCACAGTGCCAGATATGCATTGCCCCACAGTGCCAGATATGCATTGCCCCACAGTGCCAGATATACGTTGCCCCACAGTGCCAGATACACATTGCCCCACAGTGCCAGATACATATTACCCCACAGTGCCAGATACACATTGCCCCACAGTGCCAGATATGCATTGCCCCACAGTGCCAGATACACATTGCCCCACAGTGCCAGATACACATTGCTCCACAGTGCCAGATACATATTACCCCACAGTGCCAGGTACACATTGCCCCACAGTACCCCCCCACCCACGCTGCTCACTGTTCACCGCTGTTGTTGCTGCTATGTGAGGGGAGGAGAGCACAGCGCCTCTCCTGCCCCTCAATGCTCAGTGAAGTCTGGTCTCTGGCGGCGGGTATCTCAAAAGAAGCGCAGGTTCATTAGCCAATATGAGCTCGCGGACCGGCAGCCAATCAGGAGCCGGGGCTGCCGGTCCGCAAGCTCTGATTGGCTAACAAACCATTGAAATTCACCCGGCCGACAGAGACCGGAGTCCGGACATCACTGAGCACATTGAGGGGCAGGAGAGGCCCTGCGCTGTGCTCTCCTGTCCTCACATAGCAGCAACTACAACACTGGCCGCCGGGCTGGATGAAGAGGTTGTGCGGGCCTGATCCAGCCCGCGGGCCGGATGTTCCCCACCCCTGATTTAGCACCAGGGTTGGGCTGGCAGAGATTAGGGCTCATCCTGCTATTGGGGCATATACTGCATCTGCCAGTTACACTGCACCAGGGAAGGGCAGGTAAGCACTTGCTGCCCAATGTAGAGCGTCAGACATGAAAAGAGCCACAGGTAATAAAGTCTTCCCAGTGTTGTGATTATTTAAGCCACTCTCTTCACCGCTGTATTTTCTTATAGTCAGTTTTGGCTTCCAGCTGGGATAACACAAAAGGAGAACCAGATCCCAAATACCCTTACACTGATGCTCGGGAAGGGCGTTGGGATACCCCTACTTTTCCAACTGACTTTTTACAGGAGCCTAGATGAAGGGCTCCAGTGCCCGGCCGCATGTCATCTGTAACCACACACTCCCTCTGCTGGAGCAAGGCTACACAAACCGATTCTAGATTCCCCGTATAAAGGTAAGGTGGGGTAATCACCTAGCATAGGGCGATAATGAAATAGGTTTCTTCACCCTTGCATAGACAGGTGTGGTATGAAAAGTTGACATACAGAATGTCAACACCAGAATGCTGACAGGTCCTAATGTCAGCTAATTCACCGCCTCATAGCAACACCCACCATAGATGCGCAAAATGTCTCCATGTGTACGAGGGCTTATTCGGGTAACCTACAGTGTACCTAGCTTTGCAGAATCCTTTCGGAGGATGGTGTAAGGGAATTTCTGACATCTGGCATGTTGTACAAATTCCTGGATATCCTCATCGGAGACAGCTCCTGGCCCACCTAGAAGATATGTTACATTATAGGGAATATACAAATCTTCATGTCTCCCAAAGAATCACAGGTAATAAACGACTGTACCAGAAATAATGCGCATTTGACAGCATGTCACTGCCCTGTGATGTGTGGCTGTCACCCGAGGGAATGTCACCGCATGCTACATGAGATTTATACTCACCTGCACACAGCTACGGAGTCCTGGGGCTTACGTCCCCCTTTTAAGCACATGCAGCGACTGTCACTTTGATCATATAGGGTCTATTTATTAATTTACGTAATTTTTGTCCCCTTAATTAACATCTGCTATTGTTACACACCCAATAATAGGCTGACGGTTCCTTCCCCGCTTTCTTATTGCAACAGTAAAATAATGTGCTTTGCTGCTGTGCACAGTCCAGGCTTCCCGGTGATTGTATAGACTACATATAGGCGGCTAATGTCATATAAAGATGGCATCCGCTATCATGGACAAGCTCAGAAACACTTAGTTTTTGTTATAAATTGCTTTTACCTGCAGTCCCCATAGGGAATTATTATCATCTACCACATTCAGCTTTGGTAAGTAGCCTGATACTATAATAATAATTCCTATTAATGCGGTATCTGCATGATTCTGGCTTGATAAATTGCCCCCGTATGTGGTGAGAACCTCTCTACTGCCTCATCCAGTAGCAGCCGCTTGGATTACTGTGTGTTCCTTCTGGGCTTTGCCAATGAAAGCGCCCACTAGGCGTGTGATCTGCCATAGGCAACTGTTTGAAAAATCTGGTGGGTACCTAACAGGGGGCCCCGCTCCCCGAACCCATCCCTAAAACTGACAAATTGTATAAATTTATTCAGGACTTACCATCATAGTGCCTTTCCCAATATGTAGGGGTCACGTGCCCTGGGTGCTGGGATTTAGGGGGCGCTAGGGAGGCAGGTTTTGTTGCTGCACATAGCTGCCGTTGCTGCCGCTGGCTCCCGCTGACAGCCTGTGACCTGCTGTCGGGTGCCGGCAGCAGAGGATCTCAGCGCTTCCGGGTTGCGGCTGGAGCATTGTGCGTGTGACATCACACGCAGGCATTGAGAGGCTTGGAGAGAGGACGGAGGCGGGAGTTCGGCGACCAGGAGGGAACCCCAGCGCACCCAACAATAAAAGAAGGTTAGTGCTTGGGCAGCACTGGGGCAACACTAGACTAAGCCTGCACACTGTACTGATAGAATAGAAGGAGGTGGAGGGGGAGTGAATGCCGCTCTGCCTTTTACCCAATAAATGTGCACTCACAATTTTGGAAACAGTATCCTCCAATATATATATATATATATATATATATATATATATATATATATATATATATATATATATATATATATATATATATATATATATATATCCACAGAATATCCTGCACTCTCATCAGTTCATAGAGATAAATAGGCGGGTGCTCCCAATGACCTTGTCAGGTCACAAATATACCGCATCTACCACCCGTGTGGTGGGTGCACTCCCGCAGAAATCAATCACTTTGAAGATCTTGATGTGTCAATCAGTTTATTCAGGTTAATCAGGTTCAATAACGTTGCCTTTAACATTCGACGTTTCGGTCCTATTATAGGACCTTTATCAAGACTGGCAATTCAGAGCATCTACATGTGTGTGTGTATATATATATATATATATATATATATATATATATATATATATATATATATATATATATATATATATATATATATATATATATACACATACGCACACACACATATATTTACTGCTTTGCCCCGGGTGTCCGAAATCCTAGTTTCGGCCCTGCCAAGTCTCATGATCACTATCGGTGTACTGGGTCACTGTTGGCTCCCAGTGTATAATAAAGTCATGTGTGATTTTATTATGGTCAACAAAACTGTTTCTACATTTCTGGCATACACCCGGTTACAGGCTGGCGCGCTGTCCTAGCTGCTCCTATCTCAGGGACTAGATGTCCTATTAGTGCATCCTCTGGTAAATGATTATACAGCTATGGAGAAACAGGCCATCACTATGACACACAGAGGTAGGGTAGAGAAAGTAAAGAGATTACATATAAAGGGTAGCATGGTGGCATAGTGGTTAGCCTTACTGCCTTTCACAGCACCCAGGTCATGAGTTCAATTCCTGGTCATAGCCCGTCCAATATGTATGGAGTTTGTATGTTCTCTACATGTTTGCGTAGGTTTCCTGCGGGTGCTACAGTTTCCTTCCACACTCCAAAAACATACTGATAAATTAATTGGCTGCTGTAAAATATTAACCCTAGTATGTTTGCATGTCCATGTGAATATTCTCTGTAAAGCACTACAGAATATGTGTGTGCTATATAAATAAGTGGTAATAAATATAAAGAAGCCTCGGTATGAGTATACTTACAGGAAATCGCAAGCAATCTGGTGTAATTAGATACAGATTGGGAGGAGACTGTTATACCCACGCAGTTATCACCCACGTTGTACGCCATCATCGTTATGTTGGTGCTGGAGTCTAAGATGACAGTAAACAGAGGAGAGACACAGGAGATAGCAATGGGGACACTTGCTTACTGATCCACCCAGAAAGTCATGTGACTCAGATTGGGATATACCCTGGGAGCTTGGTTTGGAAGGTCAACAAACTGTCAGACAGGTTTTACACACTTTAGACTTGATCCTATGAAATGAAACATGACATTATCTGCTCTCTCGGCAGCTCTATTCCTTCTGTCCCAGTTCTCATATCATTGTTAAGGTATGCGGTTAGCATACCGACAGTCAGGATCCCGGCAGTCACAATACAGACGCCGGGATCCCGACGGGGCTACCATACCACCGCTGGTATACCGACGAAGTAGATGATTCCCCCTCTATGGGTGTCCACGACACCCATAGAGGGAGAATAGAACCTGTGAAGAGCGAAGCTTGCCACCGAGCCCGCAGGTGTGGATCATAGAATCGATAGTGTCTAGGTCGACCACTATAGGTCGACAGGGTTTGAAGGTCGACAGGGTTTCTAGGTCGACATGTTCTAGGTCGACAGGTCAAAAGGTCGACATGAGTTTTTCATGTTTTTTTGGTGTCGTTTTCTCCGCACAGTGACCGGGAAGCCCAATTAGTGCACCGTGTCCCCTCGTATGGCTCGCTTCCCTCGCCATGCTTCGGGCAAGGTGCCTTACTCCACTACCGCTGCGCTCGGCACAGGTTACTATTCCCAATCATAGTCCACGTGGATCGTAAAGTATGAAAAAGTTCAAAAAAGGGAAAAAATGTGAAAAACTCATGTCGACCTTTTGACCTGTCGACCTAGAACATGTCGACCTAGAAACCCTGTCGACCTTGAAAACATGTCGACCTAGTGACTGTCGACCAATAGTGGTTGACCCAAACATTGTCGACCTAGACACTGTCGATCTTCAGACCGGATGCCGAGCCCGCAGCGTGGCGAGCACAGCGAGCCCACAAGGGGCTTAGCTGCGCTCGCCCCCCTGCCGGCATTCCACCGCTCGTATTGCCGATGTCAGCATAATGACATTCAGCATCCCGAGCGGTGGTAAATCATACCGAACCCATTGTTAATCATCTGAAGCTCTCCGAACCTTCACACCACAGTCTCCTGACAAACCTCTCACCCCTGCTCATCTCCTGCACACTCCTTACCTGCCTCATCTTCATCTCTACCCCAAACCCCATCCCATAATGCACTGATCCACTACGTTACAGTAGAGGCGGCCATCTTGTTTGCCAAACTGACCTTCGTGAGAATGCAGTACAGTATATTCATTTGCAAGGATGGTGTGTATTTCCATTTCTTGAAAGTGATAGATCTGTCTGTCCATACTTAGACTAGGTAGTGATAGTCAGCACTGACCATAGTGTGAGTGCGTCTATGAGTGACCCGGCTGTATCCTCAGGAATACTGGTTCAGGCCTCCAGTCCCATCCCAATATTTACCTCGTAAGATTAGCTTTCCATCCTCTTCTTCCACATGTACAGTTGGATTGTAATGTTGTAATGACCCATCACTACAAATATATATACAGAAATGAGAGGTTATAGGAAGTTTGGAAATGAACAGCATCTATCTATCTATCTATCTATCTATCTATCTATCTATTCTATGTAATATTTATCTCATATCTATCTATCTATCTATCTATCTATCTATCTATTCTATGTAATATTTATTTATCTCATGTCTATCTCTCTATCTATCTATCTATCTATCTATCTATCTATCTATCATCTGTCTATCTATCTATCTATCTATCTATCTATCTATCTATCTATCTATCTATCTATCTATCTATATATCTATTATATTTATATGTAATATTTATTTATCTCATATCTATCTATCTATCTATCTATCTATCTATCTATCTATCTATCTATCTATCTATCTATCTATCTATCTATTATATTTATATGTAATATTTATTTATCTCATATCTATCTATCTATCTATCTATCTATCTATCTATCTATCTATCTATCTATCTATCTATCTATCTATCTATCTCATAGCTATGGTATCTCTCTATTGGGTCTATTCATGAAGCAGTGGTAAGAGCGGAGAAGTGAGCCTGTGGAGAAGTTGCCCATGACAACCAATCAACTGCTCCGTACAATTGTATTGTATGCAAATTATAAATGTTACTTCAATGCTGATTGGTTGCCATGGGCAACTTCTCCACTGGTTCACTTCTCCACACTTTTCACTACTTAATGAATAGACACCTATATATCTACCTATCTACTGTATTCATATGTATCTACCGATCTCTTATTTATGTATCTCATATCTGTCTATGTCATATTTATCTCATATCTATCTATCTATCTATCTATCTATCTATCTATCTATCTATCTATCTATCTATCTATCTATCTATCGACCCGTACACACTAGCGATATCGTCAGATTGAGCTACATGTACAGACGACAGAGGGGGTAGTTAACAACACCCAGGAGCGCGCATCGGCTGTCATCAGCTGCATACACACTGGGCGATATTGTAAATGATATCTCTCAGGAGGGTAAAAATTAGCGATATCGCTTACAAAATCGCCTAGTGTGTATGGGCCTTTTTATTCATATTTATCTACCAATCTCTTATTTATGTATCTCATATTTATCTATCTCTTATCTGTCTATGTCATATTAATCTCATATCTATGTATCTATCTATCTATCTATCTATCTATCTATCTATCTCATATCTATCTATCTATCCATCTATCTATCTCATATCTATCATATATCTATCTATCTATCTATCTATCTATCTATCTATCTATCTATCTATCTATCTATCTATCTATCTATCTATCTATCGGCCTAATTCAGGCCTAATCGCTGTGCTGCAAATTACACTGTCCTGCGATCAGATAGTCGCCGCCCAGGGGGAGTGAAAATTTGCCCCGTGTAAGTGTGCCATCGCATGTGTACACCATGCTACAAATATCCCTCAGACAGCGGACAGCTGCAAAACCGTTCGCATCACACTCACCATCGAATGTTTTCCCCATTCTGTGCAGTGTGTGCAGTCTGTGCGTAGCCCAGGACTTACTCCTCAGTGCGACGGAATCAGGCTGATCGGGGCCAGAGCTGACGTCACGAGTGGGAACGCCTGCGTTTTTCCTTACACTCCCTGAAAACGGCCAGAAACCACCCCCAAACGTCCACTTCCTGTCAATCACCCTGCGAACGCCTGTGTGGTCGAAATTTTTGCACCATCCTGTCACTGTTTGGCGACGCGCCTGCGCATTGCGGTACATACGCATGCGCAGTCATTCGATAATCGCCCGCTGCGCGATTTCGTACAACAGCGATCAGGTTTGTCGCGCCTTATGTCATATTTATTTCTCATATTTTTCTATCTACATTATCTATCTCATATCTATCTATCTATCTATCTATCTCATATCTATCTATCTATCTATTTATCTATCTATCTATCTATTTATCCATCTATCTATCTCATATCTATCTATCCATCTATCTATCTCATATCTATCATATATCTATCTATCTATCTATCTATCCATCTATCTATCTCATATCTATCTATCTATCTATCTATCCATCTATCTATCTCATATCTATCTATCTATCCATCTATCTATCTCATATCTATCATATATCTATCTATCTATCTATCTATCTATCTATCTATCTATCTATCTATCTATCTATCTATCTATCTATCTCATATCTATCTATCCATCTATCTATCTCATATCTATCTATCTATCTATCTATCTATCTCATATCTATCTATCCATCTATCTATCTCATATCTATCTATCCATCTATCTATCTATCTCATATCTATCTATCTATCTATCCATCTATCTATCTCATATCTGTCTGTCTGTCTGTCATCTATCTATCTATCTATCTATCTATCTATCTATCTATCTATCTATCTATCTATCTATCTCATATCTGTCCATCTCATATCTATCTATCTATCTATCTATCTATCTATCTACCTGTCTGTCTGTCATCTATCTATCTATCTATCTATCTATCTATCTATCTATCTATCTATCTATCTATCTATCATATATCTATCTATCTATCTATCTATCTATCTATCTATCTATCTATCTATCTATCTATCTATCTATCTATCTATCTATCTATCTATCTATCTATCTATCTATCTGTCTCTCAGCTCTTGCTGTAAGAGCTGTACTATGCGACGATAGGACTTCCGAGTTTCTGACCCAGGGTCTATCTGCGCACACATCCAATGACTCGCGGGGTGGGGGTGGGGGGTGCTCAGTGGGGAAGTGCGATAAGAAGCCCATAGGGCAACGCCATCTGAACATGGCATTGCCCACCGCATACTAGCACTGGAATTCGAAGTAATCGCCCAAACCTTTGGAAACAGCACTTTTGGGGTGTTTGGACACATTTTTAGGCTTGCTGCATCCAGGGCTGCCAAGAGAAATCCTGGGCCCTGGTACAATAACTTCCTGGGCCCACCTGCCCCCACTGGAGGGGGTGTGACCACAGCATGCTGAGGGCGTGGCCACTGCTCTTTGGGGGCGTGTCTAGCACATCAGAAGCACCCACTCACAGGAGCATGTCATGCCTCCCAGCCAGGGCAGTAGAGAGCCTGGCCGGGCCCGGGAACTTTTCAGGGGGTATGGCCTAATCAAAGGAGGCGTGGACCTGGGCCCCCACTGGGCTCCTCTATGAGACCTGGGCCCAGGTAATTTGTACCCTCTCCCCCCCTCTCTCAGTGTCACTGGCTGCATCCCACCCTCTATCTCATATCTATCTATCTATCTATCTATCTATCTATCTATCTATCTATCTATTTGTCTGCATGTAGTGAATAAAATATCTGAGCAAATGGGGGATACCAAGCATACTGAAAGCACGGACTCACACACGGGTGTGGCTCATGCATTAATGAAGCAAATAACACCCCAGTATGGCCACTGTCATATATAGAGCGGGAATTGTGCAGTAAGTGTTCCCAGATGTGCTCCGCCCACATCACACACTGCCCCATTAATATTCATAGACCATACACCCAGCAACACGCTAATGTAAATGATAAGTACATGGCAATCATGGGGACAGCAAAGCTAAAGTACTGTAGAACGGAGGACTGGAGATTGCACCGGCAGAGCTTGGCGCCTCTTTGAAATATCCTGTTCTGCTGACTAACTCAATTTTGCACAAAACATTGCTGTAACTATGCTAATCTCCGTTACCTGTCTCATACTTATTTCATTTATTTATTATTATTTATTTATATAGTGCCAACATAATACTCAGTGCTATACAAATAATATTTAGTTATCTACAATCAGTATGTTTCTGTACACACAGGCATTGGGAGAACATGCAAACACCGAACAGATAGGGCCTTGGTGGGGTCAAACAAATGGCCCCAACTCTTTGAGGCAGCAATGTCAGTCATTTTATTCATCCATTTCATCCATCCATAAATTAATTAATGAATTCATCTGTCCATCCATCCATCCATCCATCCATCCATCCATCCATCCATTCATCCATCCATCCATCCATCCATTCTTCTATCTATCTATCTATCTATCTATCTATCTATCTATCTATCTATCTATCTATCTATCTATCTATCTATCTATCTATCTATCTATCCTTTCAGCTATCCATCCATCTATCTATTTACATATCTATCTATCCTTTCAGTCATCCATCCATCCATCCATCCATCCATCCTTTCAGTCATCCATCCATCCTTTCAGTCATCCATCCATCCTTTCAGTCATCCATCTATCCATCCATCCATCTATCCATCCTTCCAGTCATCCATCTATCCATCCATCCATCCATCCATCCTTTCAGTCATCCATCCATCCTTTCAGTAATCCATCCATCCTTTCAGTCATCCATCTATCCATCCATCTATCCATCCATCCATTCAGTCATCCATCCATCCAGTCATCCATCTATCCATCCATCCATCCATCCTTTCAGTCATCCATCTATCCATCCATCCATCCATCCACCCACCCATCCATCCTTTCAGTCATCCATCTATCCATCCATCCATCTATCCTTTCAGTCATCCATCTATCCATCCATCTATCCTTTCAGTCATCCATCTATCCATCCATCCATTTAGTCATCCATCCATCCTTTCAGTCATCCATCTATCCATCCATCTATCCATCCATCCATCCATCCATCCTTTCAGTCATCCATCCATCCATCCATCCTTTCAGTCATCCATCTATTCATCCATCCATCCTTTCAGTCA